>NC_091338.1:26660454-26745454 GCF_038502225.1 Cherax quadricarinatus
AGCTGGAGATTCTTCTGTAAAAACTTGCATTTGCGGTCACAGTGGTGCCTATGCTAACCTTCCTATGGTGTTAAAATATACCTAGTTGGACAAATCTTATTGTGGCTAGCTGGTCCAGTGGCTAGCGCGACGGTCTGGAGTTTTGAGGCTCTCTGATCGTGGGTTCTATTCCCGCCCGTGGTATGGTTTGTTTGCAATCGTGTCATTACGATTTCGTGAGTCTATTTAACTGCATTTGTGTATACCTAAATAAACTTACTATGATACATGTGCTTGAGTAAGTTTATTCAGGTGTACACAAATACAGTTATATAGATTATCATACATTGCAGCATATGTATAAAATCCTAGGAGAACCCAAAAAAGTCAGGGTGACTTATTTCGATAGGGATCCCTGTATCTGTACCATATGGTTTCCTGTACCATATGGTACCCTGTACCATATGGTACCCTGTACCATATGGTACCCTGTACCATATGGTACCCTGCACCATATGGTACCCTGCACCATATGGTACCCTATAACATATGATACCATGTACCATATGGTCAGGCGGTGTTGGTGCCACCAGGCACCAGCCAAGACTGAGTGAGTGACAACGCAAGCTAGCTAGTGACTCGGCAGTTTATAAGACAAAGTGCTTTGTCCTCCACCTCAGGTAACATGTCAAGTGGCTGTACATTTGTAAATATATAATAGAACATTACTAATATACAACATTTTTGCATATTTTTGTTGTAAACAATTATTGTAAACAAAATAATGATGAAAATATTAGTGTGTTTATTGTGTTGAATACAACAGTACCATATAGTACCATATGGTACAATGAACCATATGGTATCATTGTACCATATGGTACCATTGCACCATATGGTACCATTGTATCATATGGTACCATTGTACCAAATGGTGCCATTGTACCATATTCTACCATATGGTACCACTGTACCATATGGTACCATTGCACCCTATGGCACCATTCTACCATATAGTACTATATGGTACCATTGTATTCAACACAATAACCACACTAATATTGTCATCATTTTATTTACAGTAAACTTGTAAACAAGTTTTGTAAGCAATATAATGATAAACAAATTAGTGCAGTTATTGTATTGAATATAATGAGTGTACACTTATACAATATACGTTATATTGGTCTCACAGGCCACAAATGTTACTAGAAAAAGAAAAAAATTAGAAAAGAAAAAAGTATAAAAAAAACGTAAAATAAAAAAATGCGATTTTGTGGAAGTCGCTGATGTTGCCGCCACCCGGTCATTTTGGGTCAACTTCCTGCCACTGTATCTCGGTAAGTACTATCAGAAAATTTTTGTTTTTGTTTTATTACCTTCACAAAAATATTATCTTTAATTCTGTAAGAAAAAATAATTTTTTTTTAAATTTCTTGGACACTTGAGCACCCCTTCAGATTTTGGCCTTGGATCCTGAAAGGGTTAATCTTGTTTACTCTCCTCGCACCCTAATTAACCCTTTCAGGGTCGGCAGACCTTCTCCCAAACCTGTTCTCAGGGTCAGTAAATATTAAAAAAAAAATTTCTTATGAAATGATAGAGAGATTTTCTAAATTTTATAGGCTAAAAAATTTTTTTTTGCCATCAATACTTACCGAGATATGGAGGCGTGAAGTTGACAGAAATTAAACCATATACGGCAACATTGCCGACTGCCGGTCACCCGGTAATAGTTTATTTTGTTTTTTCTACTGTTTTCTTTAATTTTTTAATATTTTATTTTTTCAAGTAACTTTTATGGCCTCTGAGACCAATATAAAGACTATTTGGTATATATTCACTCATTGTATACTACACAATAACAGCACAAACTTTGCTGTCATTATATTGTTTACAAAACATGTTTACACAAACCAACAATAAAAAATATTGTTTATTACTATTTTTCCATTATATACTGTATATACTCATATAGAGTCACTGGACAGGTTCCTATGACTACAAGAGGTTCTGAAAGCTTGTAGTAGTGTGGGGAGTGGACTTGTAAATATGCTGAGTCACCGGTGTGTCGTGTGTCACAATGATGCGCCATACCACCACTCACTAACCTCACTGCCTTGCACAACACATCCCTTCCTCCCCACACACCTACCTTTCCTTCCTTCATTCCATCCACTCATCTCTTCTTCTCCACCTTTCCTCCTCCTTCCTCTCATCTCTTCCTATCTACTTTCCCTCCTTCCTTCTCTCCCTCCTTCCTTCCCTCCTTCCTTCCTTTCCTCCTTCCCTCCTTCCCTTCTTCCCTCCGTCCTTCCTTCAAGTAACTTTTCTGGCCTGCGAGACCAATACAAGGTATATTGAATGTACGGTGGACCCTCGCCTAGCGATATTAATCCGTTCCTGAGAGCTCATTGTTAGCCGAAATTATCGCTAGCCGAGTTAATTTTCCCCATAAGAAATAATAGAAATCCAATTAACCCTTTGAGGGTTTTCGTCGTACTAGTACGTCTTACGTGTAGGGGTTTTTGACATACTAGTACGCATAAATTCTAGCGGCCTCAAATCTAGTGGGAGAAAGCTGGTAGGCCTTCATATGAAAGAATGGGTCTATGTGGTTAGTGTGCACAGTCTAAAAAAAATCCTGCAGCACACATTGCATAATGAGAAAAAAAAACTCTGACCATTTTTTTGGAATAAATCAGCGACTTTGCAGTGTATTTTCGTATGGTATTTATTGTTGTATTCTAGTTTTCTTGGTCTCATTTTATAGAATGGAAGACATACTACAGAAATTGAGATGATTTTGGCTGGTTTTACAATGAAAGGTGCCTTGAAATTGAGCTCAAAGTAGCAGAAATGTTCGATTTTTATCAAACTTCAAAAGTAAACAAATCGTGCCAAGCATGCAATACACGTCAACTGGTGAGTCAAATATTCTTTTACAAGTGCACCAATAATATTTATACCATTTTTTACACTAATGCAGTAGTCTGCATAACAGTAAATCTTATATTTTTTGTGAGAATAAAAATTCAAAATGGAAAGCAAAAGAATATAAGAGGGGCCTTGAGACGTGACTAATGACTAGAGGAAATGTCATTTTAGTGCCAGGAATGTCTTTCTTGTTTATTCTGGACCCTATTCGGAAATTGGCATCTCTTGAAATTTGTGTGAAATTGGCAAAATTGCTAAAATTTATTTATTTATTTATTTATTTATTTATTTCCAATTTGAGCACACATACAGAGGTACAAAAAAATACAGATAAGAGCAGCATGCCAAAGCCACTTATACTATGCATAGCATTACGGGCTGGCTTAAAATTAACTTAAGATTAACTAAGCAATGATGAAATCAGTGATAAAACATTAATGTAAACAGATTACTATAAAGCACAAGTGAGTATTACAAAGACAGGTCATATGGTTGCTTGCATTGTTGTACATTCAGTCGTATGGAGTATTCTGTTAGGTAGTGTATTTAAAAAATAATAAAGTTAGATTGGGTTTTAGGTTTAACATTTATGTGATATAATTGTGAGAAACATTTAAGATATACAATTTATAAGGTTCAGTTATTCAGTATTTATTTGGTTTTGGGTGAGTAAGTGATCTTTGAGAAGAGACTTGAATTTATAAACAGGTAGTGTTTCTTTTATATTTACAGGTAATGAATTCCAGATTTTAGGGCCTTTTATGTGCATTGAGTTTTTGCATAGTGTGAGATGGACACGAGGAACATCAAAGAGTGATCTGTGCCTTGTGTTATGGTCATGTGTTCTGTTGAGATTGGCAAGGAGATGTTTGAGGGGAGGGTTAATATCAGAGTTAAGTGTTCTATGTATGTAATAGGTGCAGTAATAAGTATGGATGTTTTGTATGGTGAGTAGGTTTAGTGTATTGAATATTGGTGGAGTGTGCTGCCTGTAGTGAGAATTTGTTATCATTCTAACTGCAGCCTTTTGTTGAGTAATTAGTGGTCTGAGATGGTTAATTGTTGTTGAGCCCCATGCACAAATTCCATAGGTGAGATAGGGGTAAATAAGAGAGTGATATAGGGCCAGGAGGGCTGACTGTGGAACATAGTACCGTATCTTCGATAGTATGCCTACAGTCTTGGAAATTTTCTTAGAAATTTGTTGTATATGTGTATGAAATTTGAGTCTATTATCAAGGTGGATTCCTAAGAATTTTCCCTCTGTTAGTTTTGTGATAGGTGATCCGTTTATCATTATGTTAAGAGGGACATCTGTAGCTCTGTTACCAAACTGAATGAAGTAGGTTTTGTCAATGTTTAGTGTAAGTTTGTTAGTCCTCATCCAGGTAGATATTTTCTGTAATTCGGTATTTACAGTATTGGCTAGCGTGACTGGGCTCGGGTGAGAGAAGACGTATGTAGTGTCATCTGCAAATAGTGTGGGTTTGAGTAATTGCGAAGCATTTGGAAGGTCATTTATGTATAGGAGAAAGAGAAGAGGGCCAAGGACACTTCCCTGTGGGACACCAACTGTAATTGGTTGCGCAGAAGAGTTTGCCCCATTTGCGTACACGTATTGGCTTCTGTTGCTGAGGTATGACTTGAGGTAGTTGAGGGAGTGCCCTCTTATACCATAGTGTGACAATTTTACGTGGAGCAAGTCATGGTCAACTGTATCAAAAGCTTTACGTAAGTCAATGAAGATCCCCAATGGGACTTCTTTTTTCTCTATTGCAGTGTATATATGTTCTAGCATGTGTATAATAGCATCATTAGTATTTTTATTAGGCCTGAATCCAAATTGGCAGGGGTTGAGTATGTTTTGGGAGATAAGGTAGGAGTAGATTCGTTTATGAATTAATTTTTCAAAGATTTTTGAGAGAGGGTGTAAGTTGGATATTGGCCTATAGTTATTCAACTCTGTTTGGTCTCCTCCTTTGTGGATCGGGGTGACCCTTGCTATTTTGAGTACTGTAGGGAAGGTGGAGGATTCAATGGATTTGTTAAAGAGTGTTGCAATGATTGGTGATAGCACTTGTGACACTTTTTTGTATATAAAGGGTGGTAAGGTATTTAAATCTCCTGCCTTGTTTTTTAGTGCGTTGATAATAAGGGAGACTTCGTATGGGTTAGTCGGAGCTAGGAACAGTGTGTTCGGGTAGTTGCCGGTGAGGTAGTCATTTGGTGGGGTATCTGAGCTTGGGATTTTATTGGCAAGGTTTTGTCCTATAGTGGAGAAGAAATCATTGAGTCTGTTTGCTGTTTCTGTTGGTGGGAGTTGGGGTTCATCTGATTTTGCTAATTTTATTTCGCTATTTCGTGATATCTTTTTTGTTCCCAGAATTTCTGATAGGGTTTTCCAGGTCTTTTTTATATCACCTCGTAAGTTGGATAATCTGTTCTCATAATACAATTTTTTTGCCCTTCTTATCAGGCTGGTTAGGATTGACGAGTAACGTTTTGTTTGGTCTCTGGTTATGTGACCCATTCTGTACTGTTTTTCATATTGGTGTTTTGTATTTATGGATTTGAGAATGCTGGGTGTTAGCCAGGGACTGTTCAGTCTCTTTGCTGTCATCTGTTTAGTTTTTTTAGGGCAGTGCTTGTTATAGAGGTATTGGTTTTTTTTTAGAAAATTATTAATACATTCGTCAATATCTGTATAGGTTTCTAGCTCAGTGTGCCAATCAATGTTTGCTATTGCTGTTGTGAAGTTATTAATGGCTGCCTCATTGTGAAGTCTGAAGGTGACTTTAGTAGTGTCTTGGGGTAGTTTACCAAGAGTTGTTATGAGGAAAGTAGGGTAGTGGTCTGTGGTATTATCTGTAATTATGCCTGATTTTAAAGGGGATATGGTGTTGGTCCAGATGTGGTCAAGTAGGGAAACACTAGTCTCTGTAACTCTTGTAGGTTTTGTTACTGTTGGTAGTAACATACAGTTACTCATTGTGTTTGTGAATTCAGTAACGTGTGGGTCCTGGTCTTGCAGGAGATTTATATTGAAGTCACCTGAGAGTAGTAAGTGATCTTTGTTCATGCGTGCATCAGTTATCATACTTCCTAGATTTTGACTAAATTGGCTAATGTTTGACTGTGGAACTCTGTAGATGTTTATCAATGTGAGAGGTTTTTGTAGGTACTTGGATTTGAATTTAGCTATTATATATTCCCCATGTTCATCCCTTGTGCAAGTATTAGTGATACATTCTAGTTGGTCTGAGTAGTATATGGCTGTGCCACCCCCTTGTTGGTCTGGCCTACAGTTGTGTATGGCTGTGTAACCAGGAATGGCATAGACATCTGTACTATCAGGCTTTAGCCAGGTTTCAGTTAGTGTAATGATGGACATATTGGCACAGGGGTGTCACTAGCACGTTAAGAGACCATACAATAAGTGTCAGGGGCCCGAGACTGTTCAACTGCCTCCCGGCACACATAAGGGGGATTACCAACAGACCCCTGGCAGTCTTCAAGCTGGCACTGGACAAGCACCTAAAGTCAGTTCCTGATCAGCCGGGCTGTGGCTCGTACGTTGGTTTGCGTGCAGCCAGCAGCAACAGCCTGGTTGATCAGGCACTGATCCACCAGGAGGCCTGGTCACAGACCGGGCCGTGGGGGAGTTGACCCCCGAAACTCTCTCCAGGTAAACTCTCTCCAGGTAATGCTTGCTTAAAGATCTGATATTGTAGTTAAAGATAGTTATGTTGTTGTTGGCACTGAGAAGTGCCTTTGATTGTTCTGCAGTGTAGTAATTACAGTAACTGTTTGATTCATTTAAGTCATTAAATAAGAGGTTGGTATCAGGATCAATGCTTGTAATCATAAGATTTGTAGTGAATCTATAGTTTGAATTAAGTATAAAACAAAGTAAATAGTCTTAAGCTAAAAAATAGCACCTGGATTATTTAACAAATGTAAAATAATGAGCTAAGGGACTAATACAAATAAAGTGATGATCAAATAGTGGAGCTTGGGAATATGATAGTAGGTAGTACTATAAAGGTAATTTTTTAAAGTTAGAATTATAGTATAAAATTATAATATAAAAGGGACTAATATAGGTTGTGGTGAACAATAAAGTGGTAATCAAATAAATGAGCTTTGGAATATAATGGCAAAATTGTGAACTTATTCTACTTTAGCACCTAAGAATAGCACCTTGATTATTTTAACAATTGTGAATATATAAACTAGGATAGTTATATAAAGCTAAAATAAAGGAGAAAATATATAAGGGACTAAAATTAAGTAATGGTAAGCAAAGTTAAATGGACAGATGGTAGGAATTATAATATAAACTTATAATATTAAAATACAATTTGAAATGGTACTTGCAATTGCACTAGAGTCTGGTATAGGTTGTTGACAAGATCAAGATTATAACTAGATTTAAATTGACAAAATAAAATTCACAATTAAAGTACCAAAAGAATAATAGTAAAAAAATAACAATGGTAATGTCTTGGTTATAATATGATAGTAAGAGGGTAGACAGGTACACAGGTACAAGGGATAATATAAAGGTTGGGGTTGAATATAAAACTTGAAAATTTGGCTACAAAATGTTATGGGAAGTATAAAATAATGTTTAATGTACAAAAGTAAAATTGACTGGTAGTAAATATTGTGTTTAATAAAATTTTAGTAAGTAATAATGATTACAAAAAAGTGAAAAAGTAATGTTTATTTCATTCAATATTGCACTGATAGTTATACTTGAGGTTATGTGGCAGTACAAGGTAATTAAGAGTAATCTAGGATAGTAAATGTGGTATTAAAACAGGTAAAGGTAATTAGACAAGTAATGGTTATTAAATGTCAAAAATGTTAAGAGTAAATTGAAATTTTAGTAAAAATGATATTTATTAATTATAGTAAGTAATATCAATTGATAGTATTTAAAAAAATATGAGGTAGTAATATGGACAGAGAAAGTATCAATTCAGCTAATGTTTAAGCGAACAATAGTAAATAAGAAAATCACATAAGGTGACATGCTTACTAGTAAAATCACAAAATGAGGTAGTTGATTATTTAATTACTAAGAGATTGTACAATGAAATTTGAACAATAATGGAGCAAAACGTACACTACACTACGTAGGCTTTTAAGTTGGACATTGTTTAGTTATTCTCTGTAAGATTAGTATCCCTGAGAAATCGTGATAGATCATTCTCGTTCGTGATTGTGTACAGTTGACCTACATTTGTTTTCCTAACTAGAATTTTCCCATCCCGTGTGAAGCATTGGTGTATTGTGTCATTATTCTCCCGCTTAAGTTTTCTGACTCTATACAGGAGGTTCTGACGTTTTTTGGTAAGACACTCGTTTATGTATACCTCTTTCTTTACTTTAATAGATGCAATAATTAAGTCTTTTTTCCTGTCATGTGAGTGGAATCTAAGCATAACACTTTTTCTACCATGGGATCCTAGTAACCTGGCTTCTTTTATTTCTGACTCTGGTACAATAACACTTGTTTGGTCCTTTATGATCTGCAGAGTAATTTCTTTACTGTTTGTTTGGTTCATATCACTGGGAAAAAGTGGACTGTTAACTATTACTGCGTCCGATAGTTTATCTTGTTCAGTTTTATCTTCTTGGAGAGCAAAGTAGTCACTGAACTGGTTATCTAAGTTGTTCTTCCATTCTTTTACTGCTTCTTCAACCTTTGTATTAAGAGATATTATTTGTTGGGTATGGCTATCTATGACTGTTTGGATGGTCTTGTCACAGTTAGTCATTCCTGGTGTTGATAACTTTTGTTCAAGACTGAGGATTTTGTTTTCGAGTTGTGTCATCCTGGTGTCTTGTTTTGTTAGCGTCTCTCGAAGATTCATATTTTCAATAACTAAGTTGGAGATGCATGACTTAAGGGTATCTGGATCGTTGGTCATACCTGAGAGACTACTTGGTAGGTTGAATCCGGGGAAGAGAGGGGAGGATGGGCTGGTGGCAGCCATGTTTGTTGTTATTGTTGTGGTGTGGCCTTGAGTGGTGGTGAGCATTACAACAAAACATGAGAGTTAGCCTGTCTTTCATAGGCTTGTGTCCTGGGAGTGCCTTTTCCTCTTGAGTAATGTCGGTCCTGTTTGGCATTTTCTTCCAGAACAGGCCTGTTTTGTCATAATTGAACACTTGTTGGGGGATGAATTTTTCAGCTTCGCCATGCCTTATCACACTGTGTATGCCACTACAATTCTTAAATCTCTCAAACCAACCTTTGCTGGCCATAAATTCACCAATATGAGCACTAGTTCCAGGCATTTTTTCCTGTTCACCTGGGTGTTAGTTGATTGTTGTAGGTCGCATCCTGGGGGACAAGATTAAGGAGCCCAATGGAAATAAGTTAGATAGTCCTCAATGATGCACTGACTTTCTTGGGTTATCCTGGGTGGCTAACCTTCTGGGGTTAATCGTTTCTCAGTAATTGTTTCACATTAAGCCACACCAACAACACTCTCTCCACATCTTTGAGTAGTACAGCTGATGGTGGTGCAGCAACAGCTGACTGTGGTGGAGCAACAGCTGACTGTGGTGCAGCAGCAGCTGACTGTGGTGCAGCAGCAGCAGCAGCTGACTGATCCAGCAACAGCTGACTGATCCAGCAACAGCTGACTGATCCAGCAACAGCTGACCATGGTGCAGCAACAGCTGACTGATCCAGCAACAGCTGACTGGTCCAGCAACAGCTGACCATGGTGCAGCAACAGCTGACTGATCCAGCAACAGCTGACTGGTCCAGCAACAGCTGACCATGGTGCAGCAACAGCTGACTGATCCAGCAGCAGCTGACTGGTCCAGCAACAGCTGACTCGTCCAGCAACAGCTGACTGGTACAGCAACAGTTGACCATGGTGCAGCAACAGCTGACTGATCCAGCAACAGCTGACTGGTCCAGCAACAGCTGACTGGTCCAGCAACAGCTGACCATGGTGCAGCAACAGCTGACTGGTCCAGCAACAGCTGACCATGGTGCAGCAACAGCTGACTGATCCAGCAACAGCTGACCATGGTACAGCAACAGCTGACTGGTCCAACAACATCTGACGGTGGTGCAGCAAAAACTGACTGCGGTATGATAGTATTTCTCACCCTTTTTACCACAGGGCTGGCACTAGAAGCTTTCATTGGGCCTATGGTGGCTTATTTAGCAGTTACAAGCACTATAAACAATGGAATAATACAAAATGTATTGAATGTATGCATGCAACCGGCCACCCTGGCTTGTAAACAATGACGGCAAGGGAGCTGAGATGCTCAGGCTGGATGAACAGGTTTGGGAGGAATCATGTTGGGCGAGTTTTTTTATCGTTAAGCAGGCCAAAATTTTTACACTCAAATGCTTTGTTAGGCAGATTTAACGTTATGCGATGCGTTCGTTAGGCGAGGGTCCACTGTATTTCACTAGAACTTCATTTTTTCTATCGAATGAGTACAAGAAACCACTCATTTACCGATTTCAACTATCCAATAAAGTGGTCAGAATTTAGCAATTTTGCCAATTTCACACAAATTTCAAAAGATGCCAATTTCCAAATAGGGTCCAGAATAAACAAGAAAGACATACCTGGAACTGTACTGTATTTTGTAATAAACAATAGAGGAAATCAGCTCTTATATACATTATTTAGGTATGCATACTGGTCAGAGAGCCCATTGTAAGTCTGAGTTGTTGGTAAACGAGTATGTCACTAAGTGAGGAGAGGCTGTATATACACATGTATATGTACAGAATACCACTGAGAAAAATAGTGAAATTTTTAAGTGCTTTCATGATATCTCACATTATCAAGGAACTATAAAAAAATAAAAGAGTAACAGTAGGGTACATGAGGATGAGACTACACTTCACGGCCACCTCAACAGCACAAACACATAGTGTTCGTGTGACTATAACACTGTCCATATACTTTGCATGTAGTTGGATCATCTAAGCTGATAGGAGGAATTTATTTGCTCTCACAGTATGAACTGACTGTGACCTGTGATTGACCTGCAACCTGTTCTGGTAGTTTACCTAGTCCTGCACCCAGCCAGGCGCCAGTCTCAATAATGGCATTTAATATTTAATTATGATATTTATGGGGAAGCACTAAACCCATAGGGGTTATACAGTACATGGGAAATGGAAAACAATCAGGTGTGATCCAAGAAAGGAAAAACTCCACTTCCTTGGATTAAGAGCCCTTCACCAGCTTCAAGGCATCTCCCTGGAGGGGAATTCAGTGTTTCAACTAGGAAACCCACTTAGAAACACAAACACAGCAGCAGGGAGGGATATATAAGGTGGTCAGTCCTTCAGTTTTGAAGTAGCAGTAATTCTGAGGTGGTCAGTCCATCAGCCTTGAAGTAATTTTGAATTTATCAGTCTCTCAGCCCTGAAGGAATAATTTTGAGGTGGTCAGTCCCTTCAGCCTTGAAGTAATTTCAAGGTTGTCAGTCCCTCAGCCTTGGAGGAGTAATTTTGAGGTGGTCAATCCCTCAGCCTTGAAGGAATAATTTTGAGGCAGTCAGTCTCTCAGCCTTGAAGGAATAATTTTGAGGTGGTCAGTCCCTCAGCCTTGAAGGAATAATTTTTAGGTGGTCAGTCCCTCAGCCTTGAAGGAATGATTTTGAGGTAGTCAGTCCCTCAGCTTTAAAGAATAAGTTTGAAGTGGTCAGTCCATCAATCTTGATAATTATTCTGCTCCATAGCCTCTGTTTATTAAGGACCAACCACCTGGATTTATTACTTCACTATGGAAGGACTGAGCGCCTTAATGCACCAAACGAGTATTCATCATGGTGGTTCACTGAGCATTCTCCGATTCCAGACTCGACCCATGCCAGGACCCTCACCTGGTGAGGGAGATGACCTGGTGTTCAGTGGTGCTGGTTCTGGTTGTGACATGGATGATGAAGATGAGTGTGTACCTGTCTTTGATACTGGCTCAGGTAAGACTATTATCATCATTATTGTTACTGTTATCATTATTACCAGTGGCAGTAATACCTATTGTACTATCATACCGCATCAAACTTCTATTTTTAATAATTTTTTAATCTCATTTCAACAAAAAAATTAAAAAAATCACTTATAAATACATTGAAAACAACATACAACACATTTTTCCTGTAATATATTTGTCAGTTGCAAATTATTTTAGCATAAAGTTGATGAAGTCATACATCTGGCAGTGAGCATCTGAGGGAGACTGCAGCATTGCAGCTCCTATGGACAAGCTGCCAATGATTATTATTATTATTACTATTATTATTACTACTGTCATTATTATTATTATTTATTACTATTATAATTATTACTATTCAATTCAATTCAAAGTTTATTCTCTATAACACAGAGTAGTCGTCAACAGAGTAAAGTCTGAGGCAGCTACGGTGAAAAGCTCTGTTCCACAAGGCACAGTACTCGCTCCCATCTTGTTCCTCATCCTCATATCCGACATAGACAAGGATGTCAGCCACAGCACTGTGTCTTCCTTTGCAGATGACACCCGAATCTGCATGACAGTGTCTTCCATTGCAGACACTGCAAGGCTCCAGGCGGACATCAACCAAATCTTTCAGTGGGCTGCAGAAAACAATATGAAGTTCAACGATGAGAAATTTCAATTACTCAGATATGGTAAACACGAGGAAATTAAATCTTCATCAGAGTACAAAACAAATTCTGGCCACAAAATAGAGCGAAACACCAACGTCAAAGACCTGGGAGTGATCATGTCGGAGGATCTCACCTTCAAGGACCATAACATTGTATCAATCGCATCTGCTAGAAAAATGACAGGATGGATAATGAGAACCTTCAAAACTAGGGAGGCCAAGCCCATGATGACACTCATCAGGTCACTTGTTCTATCTAGGCTGGAATATTGCTGCACACTAACAGCACCTTTCAAGGCAGGTGAAATTGCTGACCTAGAAAATGTACAGAGAACCTTCACGGCGCGCATAACGGAGATAAAACACCTCAATTACTGGGAGCGCTTGAGGTTCCTAAACCTGTATTTCCTGGAATGCAGGAGGGAGAGATACATGATTATATACACCTGGAAAATCCTAGAGGGACTAGTACCGAACTTGCACACGAAAATCACTCACTACGAAAGCAAAAGACTTGGCAGACGATGCAACATCCCCCCAATGAAAAGCAGGGGTGTCACTAGCACGTTAAGAGACCATACAATAAGTGTCAGGGGCCCGAGACTGTTCAACTGCCTCCCAGCATACATAAGGGGGATTACCAACAGACCCCTGGCAGTCTTCAAGCTGGCACTGGACAAGCACCTAAAGTCAGTTCCTGACCAACCGGGCTGTGGCTCGTAAGTTGGTTTGCGTGCAGCCAGCAGCAACAGCCTGGTTGATCAGGCTCTGATCCACCAGGAGGCCTGGTCACAGACCGGGCCGCGGGGGCGTTGACCCCCGGAACTCTCTCCAGGTATAAGGATTACAATGCAATACAGTGTATAAGGATTCACAATAGTGAATGAGGCCACACAAGCTTGCTGCACACTAACATCGTCCAAGATTTACCAACAATACAAACCAACTAGGGAAATCAAGGACAGAATGAACAGGTACCAATTAGAATGCAGTAGACACTTCCTCACAGGGCATCCCTCTTGGGAAGCCCTACTAAGATCGAGAAGAGAGCTAATCGCCCTAATAACCCAACATAAAAGAGATCTTTGGGAATATCTGGTGCGCCAAGCAAACCAGTACAAACGCCACCCAGACCAATTCTGGAGCACGATCCGCAGACTTCTAGGGGCCAAACACACTCCCACTCAACACCTCTCTCACTCCTTTACCGACGCAAATGGTGACGTAGTGACTACCCTACTTGACGACCCACCGGACCAAGCCAAGCTGATGGGTGAAGTATGGGAGAATATCCTCTCACACAACGACAGCAGAAGATTTAACAACACCCGCTACCAGTGGGTCAACCAATGGCGGGATGAGAACCTAGAAGACTTTCATCCTATACCATCAATTGACACAGCTACCCTTGAAGACGAAGATCCCCTCACCAGACCAATCACGCTCAGAGAAGTATCCCAAGTCATAGGGCGACTGAGAAACACAGCTTCTGGCCCATCAGGCATAAGAGCTAAACAACTAAAGTACCTCCCCCGTAACTGCAAGATGTCTCTGATGAATATCTACAATGCCATCCTGGTATCTGGTCACTTCCCAGTGGCTTTCAAGACAGCTAAGATGATCTTCATCGCCAAACCAAACAAGGACAACCACAATCCCGAGAACTACAGACCCATCTCCCTACTCGAAGTCACGGGCAAAGTCTTTGAAAGAATAATCTCCAACAGACTCGACTATTACATGGAGTTCAACCACCTATTTTCTGAAAGGCAGTTCAGCTTCAGGTCCCACCGCAGCACTCAGCATGCCATAAACATCATCTATGATGCTGTGGCCAGCCTGAAGAAGCAAGGGAACCTGCCCCTTATCGCCACCAGGGATGTACACAAGGCCTTCGACAGCCTTTGGCACGACGGTCTCATTTACAAACTCGTAGACCTTCATGATCACAACTAGACCTTTCTCAGGCTCATCTACAACTTCTTAACAGGAAGAAAAATCATCCCCACCTTCCACGGAGCAGAATCAACCCCCTTCACACCAACAGCAGGAGTACCCCAAGGCTCCTGCCTCAGCCCCATCCTCTTCAACATATACGTCAACGACCTCCCCCAACCTGAACATACCAACACCATCATCACCCAATTCGCAGACGATGTCATCCATGTTGTCTCCTCCACCCCTACAGCTGGTGCAAACAAGCATAGGAGAGCAATCGAGAAAATGAATGAAGAACTAAATAGAACTGCCAGGTGGGAGAAGAAATGGAGAATCACAACCAACCCTGACAAAGTCCTCATCAGCACCGTTGGGTGCTTACCATCAACCATAGAAGAAAAAGGGGGCATTTCCATCAGAGGCACCCGTATCGCTATAAGGAATCCTAACAAGATCCTAGGATACAAGATCGGCAGATTACTCAACTCTACAACCCACATAACCAAAAAAGTAAACCTAGCAAAAGCCCGCCTTGGCCAACTTTATTGATTCAAAGCAGCCCCTCCCCACATCAAACTACACCTGTACAAGATGATGGTCAGACCTCTGCTGGAATACCCCTGCGTACCCATGTCCCTCACAACCAAAACCAACATGCTAAAACTCCAAAGAGTCCCAAACAAAGCCCTCCGCTTCATCACGAACACCAGACTCAGAGACAGAATCAGATCAGAGGACCTACACATACAACAGAGAATCCCCACAATCAATGTCCGATTAGACAAACTTACTAAGAGACAACTATATGACATGCAGAAACTCTACATGCCTGACAGAGAGAATCCCCCTCAACCAGCGAACACAACCGACTATACTATCACCACCCCTCCCCACAGATCCCAAAGAATGACCCTCCAACAAAGAGTTCGACGCTTTATCCAAAAGGAGAACTTCCCTCATCCCAAAATCTTAAGCGACCTCCCCGAAGACGAAGAATGGATACCACCGGAACCATTCTATGTCCAGTAACATGGACTAGCGCCCCCATCTCCGGGTGACCCACTTCTATCAACCAACACCTCACAACTGACCTCGTTGCACCTACTACTACAATACAGCAGGACACCACCTCAGTCACTGCCTTGCTGGCCGACTCCAGGTGAGCAACCAACCTCCATCGAATGCCCGGCAACCCTCACCTGCAGCTGCACTTCCTGACCAACCTCTTGCGAAAAAAAAAAAGCAAGCAATTCTATGCAGTATGCATCCTTCCAATTCAATGATGCACTGGTATAACGCAATATAGCATTGCGAAATTGATGGGCAGGAGGTATACCTTACTCATATAACCAACCTCTTCATAAATCACTCAATATGCACACATGCATATTCAAATTACACCAAAGTGGATAGGCCACTACCCTTTTATAACCTCACCTACCCCTCCTCCCTCCCCAGCCTTTCCCAAACTTCCATCCTTACCCATCCTTCTTCCCCCCCCTCCCCTCTTACCAAAGCTCTGGTCAGAACCTCTAACAGGATCTCTGTAACCTTATCTCTACCACTGCCTTTGACACTGCTTGCCTGAATACACAAATTCATTCTTCTAAACTACAGAATAAACTTCAACGTCTCATCTCAGCTAGCCCTTGTCCTATATTCTCCCTCACTGACTGTGTTACTAACTTGTCTTCTGTCACACTGTCTCAATATGAGCTTGAACTTCTTGGTTTTGGTCTTTCCTTTGCCACTTCACCTGCCCCTTGCGCTGGTATTGCCTTAATTACCTCTTTTGATTCTTTTCGTCAGTCTCGCTCCCGTAATCTTCCTGACTTGTCAACTTTTCGTGGCATTCTCCTTCCTGCTCTTTATAGTCTGTTTTCTAAGAATCACCACCTTCTGTGCCGTTACCAACTTGCCCTTTCTTCTCTTAAATCTAACACTAACATTGTCATACTATCTTCTGACAAAGTGTTATAAAAAACGCGATTTCTAATAAGCATACTAGAAAGGACTGCCCTTCTAGCATCCAGCTTGTTACTGGGTTTTCGTAACAAGTAGTCAGTATCCTGGTCCAATTATCCATTAGAATTCAATAAGAATTATTAGTGTTTCAGGATTACAACTGGTAGGCTACTAACTAGAGAAATTAAAATTTAATAAATTTATTAACAATCAAGATGTCTAGGAGTATATTATCAAATTAAAATAAATTAATCAATTTAAACAAATTAATAATAATCACTTCTCTTGTGTACAGTAGTATTGTGCTGAAGGCACATATCACATTTATATGTCTTAAGTACCGTCTGGTACATTAACATTTAATAATACAATATACAAATAAGTTTGTGTATGTGTGTAAGTGCTCTAAATAGTTCGCTATGTCTTACGACTCGACTAGACTTAAACCAGTGACTGACAAAGTCCTCACATAAACTACCTTCTTGACCACCTGACAATCAGAACAGCTTGTTTGAACAGTAAATGACCGCTAAGCCCAATAGCAATATAACAAGCAACTGCGACACAGAATCAGGATCAAGGAGATAATATAACGACACTGAGTAAGGACCATCTGCAAATCCTCCACAAAAGTCACAAAACTCCCATACTACTGAATCTAAGTTCAGCATAAGAAAATCCCCGACTGTGACAGTACACAGATACCAGTACAAATTAGGTCAGAGGCTACAGCTGAGGACCTGAGTTGCTCAGAGTGTCTATGCGACACACAACCTCAGTACGACGTCGAAAATCACTAAGTCTAGACAATGTTCTGTGAACAGTTCTACAGAACCTACAACATGAAAGCGACAGATACGATCTTCCAACAAGGGCCAATAAGGGAGAGTTAGGCACGTCTTGTCAGAAATACGTCCAACCACCAAGAGAGTCTAGCCCAGACTGACTACTCTAGACGAGGCGTGAACACCCCCCCCCCCTCGATCACGTGATTGCTCCGAGGACAGTTGCTGCCCAGCAACACTTAGAAGCCGGCAGGGAAACGAGCAACAAGCAATAATTACAGTAGTTAGACAATCAAGACTTGAATTATGAGCACTGAATGTAAATGTTACATCCTACCTAATAAAAGTAACTAAGTCAAATAATAATATAAAACAATATATTTATGATTTAGCTATTTTTGCAAATACAGTGGACCCCCGGTTAACAAACTTTTTTCATTCCAGTAGTATGTTCAGGTGCCAGTACTGACCGAATTTTTCCCCATAAGGAATATTGTGAAGTAGATTAATCCATTTCAGACCCCCAAACATACACGTACAAACGCACTTACATAAATACACTTACATAATTGGTCGCATTTGGAGGTGATCGTTAAGCGGGGGTCCACTGTATAAGCAATATAAAATTATATGAAAAGATAATATACATTATATACATTGTGACCCATTCAGGGGTTGCAACACAAAAGTAAATCAGTAGTTATCCTTGATCGCGAGGATTACCTCCGTAAAGCTGATGTCTTGCTCTCTGACTCACGTACCTACACTCCTCTCATTTCCAACCCTCTTGATCGCATCAAGTCCTCCTGACTTTGACCTTGTTCAACGGTTTCATGTCATCTGCCCCTCTCTGCCCTATTTCTATGGCCTTCCCAAAACTCATAAACCTGATATTCCTCTATATCTCATCATATCCTCTAGAGGTTCTGTCTCTTATATTCTTGCTTCTTGGTAGGCCAAAACCTTCACTCCCTTTCTTGGTACTTTTTCTCCTGCCCACCTCTGTAACTCTCAAGACTTCATTGAACGGGTTCGCTCTCTCCCGACCTGTAAGATGCTTAGTCTGGACGTTGAGTCCCTCTTCACCAATGTCCCTCTTGTTGATGTCCTTGATTTTCTTAGAGAGAAGGCCCGTGAAGGGTTTCTTCATCTCCCTGTACCTATTGATGTCTTTCTTGATATTATCTGCCTCTGTGTGGGCTCTAATTCCTTTTCTTTCTAAAGGAAATATTATTCACGAACCTTAGGTGTTGCTATGGGCTCTCATCTCTCTCCTGTCCTTGCTAATCTTTACATGGAATACTTCGAGTCTGTTCTTCCTACCATCGACGTGCGACCTTCACTCTGGCTTCGCTATGTTAATGACGTCTTTGCTCTGTGGCCTCATGACTCTAGTCTCTTCCAACCTTTTCTTGAAGCTCTTAATAATCTTGCCCCTTCCATTAAGTTTAAAGCTGAATGGGAATCTAATTCCTTGCTTCCTTTCCTTGATTTCCATGTCCACTGCTCAGATACAGGTTTTTCCTTTTCCGTTTACCGCAAACCTATGCACAGTGGCACGTACATTCACTACTTTTCCTATCATGCTTCCCCTGTCAAGAAAAGTGTTATCTCCCTCTTTCTCCGTGCCCTCCACATCTGTGATCCTCAGTTCCTTCCAGCAGAAATTTCCACTCTTCATTATTCGTTTTCCCTTCTTGGCTACCCTTCCCAATTCATAGACTCTGCCTTCTCACGTGCTAAATGTAATTTCTTCTCTCCCAAACTCTCTACTCCTAAGAACTCTTCTGTCCTCTGCCTTCCCTACATTTCCGGTCTTCCTAATCTCAACAATTCTCTCTGTCCCTTAGACATCAAACTTACTTTTCGCCAGACTAACACTCTTCGCACTAATCTCGTTCATACCTCTCCTCCCTCTACAGATGTTCCTGGTGTCTACTCTATTTCTTGCTCCTCCTGTCCTCTTTAATACTTTGGAGAAACTGGCCGATCTCTTTCTGACAGACTTAGGGAGAACAAAAATAGTGTTAGGCTTGCCGACACTAACAGAGATCACAGCCATCCTATTGACTGGTCTTCTGCTAAAACTGTTTTCCCTACTTCCAACTTTAACAGTCGCCGTCTGGTTGAATACTCCCTAATACACAACTTTCCTTGTATGAATCTTAGTCCTGGCTTTGTCTCTGTAGATGCCTTCCTCTCTCACTACATTGTAAAATGATCCAAACTTCAGAACACCCGTGACTTAACCTGCTTCCTCCTTTTTCTTCTTCTCCCTCTTCCCCCTTTCTCTTTCCTTTTTCTCTTCTGGGTTGTCTTTCTTTCTTCTGCCTTGTATTTTTGCTCCTTCATTATTTATTTTATTATCCACCCCCACCTCTGTGTTGTTGCTCTCCCTCTGTGGGCACCTAGCTTCCTTGCAGTGCTCCCCTTTCTTTGTATGGAAAAATGGTAGGTTACTGAAAATGGGTAAATTTTTTACGAAGATAGTGAGGCTCAAGTATGTGTATGAAGGAGAGAGTGAGATTATTTCCTAAACAAAAGTAGGCCTTAGACAGGGATGCAAGATGTCTTCATGGTTCTTCAAAATATATATTTATGGGGATGTAAGAGAAGTGAATGCAGAGGTGCTGGGATTGGAAGATAAAGAATCTAACACAAACTGGGAGTTGTCTCAGTTGTTTTATGCTGATGTCACTCTAATGAGGTTCCAAAGAGAAGTTGTACAGGTTGATGGACGAGTTTGGTAGGGTATGCAAAACAAGTAAATCTAAATTAAACACAGGAAAGAGCAAGGTGAAGAGATTTAGGTAATGAAAGATTGGATATCAGACAGGAAGGAGGAAGTATGGAGAAAATGAATGTTCAGATATTTTGGACTGGACTTGTCAACAGAATAGGTCTATCAAAGATGATGTGAACCATATGATTGACGAGGGAAAGGTGAGTGCAGCATTGAAAAGTCTATGGGTAAAAAGAACGTTATCATGGAGGCAGAAAGGGTAATATATATGAGAGTATAATGGTACCAAGGCTCTTAAATGTGTGCAAAGCGTGAGTTGTATATAAAAATAAATCAAGTCCCAGGGGCAGCATGTGTTAAAATATTATTTTGTGTTCGAATTCTGAAGGATTTTTGCATGTTTGAGATACATTATTTGGATCATTTGCTCTCCTGTTGTTAGGTATTGCTGAGTTTTGATATATTCTGGTCCTTTAAAATATCACTCATATTTCTGTCATTAATATAAGAACCTCCTGTGGGAAGTGAACCAAAACTACAAGAGTTTTCAAATGTGTAAATATTTTTAAGATTTGTTTTATTCCTGTACTGCTCTTTTATTCTATTTGCATTTCTTTCTTCTGGTAAGAATGTTTGGTTTCTGCTCTACATCGGTTAATCTCGTTGTAGATAATCGGTATTTTGTGATATATGCATGACCTGGTCAGTAGTAAAGTGTTGCTTCACTATTTGTTATTACAAAGGTATACATCTTGTCGCCTGCTCCCAGTATGTACGTATTAATTCGATCCACAAACTATAAACACGAATCCTATTCACTTTTGTGAGATATAAGTAGTCCTCAGTGGCGTTTCATGGCGGTCAACAACATAAGAAAGTCTTGTGACTTTTGTGCTGTATCATTCTGCCTCTTCAAGGAAAAGCTCGGTGGATGCTTTGAATATTTTATTAATGTGAAAAATTCATCCACTCAGACCTGATACACATTATAGTGTGACATCTGATTCTTTATTTTTAATTATTGAGATAAGATAAGATTTTGCTCGGATTTTTAACCTCGGAGGGTTAGCCACACAGGATAACCCAAGAAAGTCAGTGCGTCATCGAGGACTGTCTAACTTATTTCTATTGGGGTCCTCAATCTTGTCCCCCCAGGGTGCAACCCACACCAGTCGACTAACACCCAGGTTCCTATTTGATGCTAGGTGAACAGGACAACAGGTGTACGGAAACGCGTTGAAATGTTTCCAAGCCCCGGGAATCGAACCCGGGCTCTCCGTGTGTGAAACGGGGGTTTCAGCCACTAGGCCACCGGGCCACATGGCCTGATTTTTTTTTGGGTTATCCCAAGTTATCTACACATATGCTGCTATGTATGATAATCTATGTAACTATTTGTGTACACCTGAATAAACTTACTAAGGGTGTGGGGCGGCCGGCGGTGTACTCACGTATCTGACCATAAACTGATAATTATATTGTCTCCTTGGTACCTTTGGTCTCATGAGAAAACGATGAAATATACAGGGGAAATTATAAGAAATCATTTATCTTTCAAAGACAAAGCCAAAAGTAGCGCGATTTTCGTGTTTTTTTTTCTTTTTACATAATCATGTGTGCACGCGTTTACCCCAATATCTCGGAAGCAAGATTTTGGCCTATTTCCTGCTGAATCACCATTATTAATGATTAGACTGCAATGATTTTCACCGGGGAGGGGGGGGGGGAGTAAAAGACAGATATATTGGTGAATGTCAAAAGCGTACCAAATGTATTTTTTTCGGTATGAAGATAAGATATATTACATTTTTGTGAACTCCCAGAAATTTGAGTTTGGCTTGTTTTATCAATCGGGAGTGTCGGCAGTGCCAGTACAGGCAAGTGTCACTCTCAGTAAATATTTGTTTTCTCATTTGTTTGTTGGCCGATCTTATTGAAACTCTGTCACAGTTCATTAAACATATGGTTCTGAAAGTACACCAAAAAGAAACAAAATGGGACGAAAAAAAAAAAATAAGGCGACACTGTCCCTTATCGTGCAGAAAGCCGACTCAGTGGTTCCTAAGTTTGTTGAAACTGACTTAGACACTTTCATATATTTGAGAATCAGGCACGTGCTATGAATTGGTCACGCCAACATTGGGCTGCCTTATTGCACACGGCTTTAACAGAGAGCTTAAACTTGTACCGATGCTTTGCCCTTTGACAAATATGTAAATTACGACACTGTCCAAGAAACTATATTGAAGACATAACCTATTACCTGGGAGTTACCAACTTGCTTTTATTACGTTGCAGAGAAGACCAGCTTAAACCTGTGTCGAATTTACACATGATAAAAAGACTGCTATCGAGAGGTGGTGCAGAGCCTCTAATTGCAATCCTTTTGACAAACTTGTGCAACTAATACTGCACGAAGATTTCTACAACTGTATGTCTGTCGACATACAAGAGTATCTCATAAACCATTCTGCAACTGATGTTCTAGAAACTGCCGCCTTAGCAGACAATTATGATATATCTCGCCAAATTCTTCGTATTAAAACTCAAAGGAATAAAGTAACAAGAAAATCTAAGAGTTGACAGTGTAAATCAGCTATTAAGTCCCGGCGTCATTCACCTGTAGTAACTTCCCGTAAGTATGTTAAGGAAACGCCTGATCCTAAATCTGTCACTGTGGTAAGACAGAAATCTGGTACTGAAAAAAGGAAAGTTACATGCACTTATTATAAAAATACAGGATATTCTAGGGAGTATTGTTATGCGTTGGAAAGAGATGTGAGGAGAAAGTCACGCGGAGCGCGTCCCTACACAAGTCGTTGCAACAAGAACACGAAAAACTTAACTCGCCTACCCCTGCAGATCAGGAGAAGAATACTCAGGCCAGATGACTTGAGTCAGAAGCCATATCCGTAGATAAGATTTGTTCTGCTACGAGTCTTTACTTATCTAGAGGAAAGATGGGAATGAAAGAATCAGAAGTGACCGAGGTAATTACCTTCTGAGATACTGGCAGTTATCTCACTCTACTGAGAGATGATGTACTTCCCGTTTCCAACGATACTTACACCAGTATGGATGCCTTACTAGAGGCGCTGTGATAAAAATACCTTTTCATAAAGTATACATAGAAACGGACTATTACACTGGTTACACTTCAGTGGGAGTTTCTAGTGGTGCATTCCCTATAAAGTCGGTGGAGTTGCTGATAGTGACGTTCTGCAAGTTGGTATATGTAAGGAATCACTTGTCTTTGACAACTCCACTAATGATAACTATGTCATTGAATCTTGTAAGGAAAAACCTATTTTATTTCCCCTCAGTGTTATAACTAGAGCAATGTCAAAGATACAACAACCATCCTTGTCAACGGCTAAGATAGTTGATGATAATATCTTGCGTCTGAATATGTTGTTCAGCAATGCCCTGCGCCCAGGATCATTGACACTGTCTTCTCCCGTCCATGAACCTAGTCAGGACTCCACTTATGGAACTTATGGAAAAGAATACCTGCAAGTCGTCAGCTGACGGTGTTCCCAACATAGTGAAACATGTCATAGTTGTACCAGTGACCTTTAGGTAGCAAGATATGGATTTTGCTCACATTAGTCCCATAGGAGGACATTTGGGTGTCAAGAAGACATTACTTAAGTTGGTAAAACATTTCACTTGGCTAAAGATGAAGGAAACTGTCGCTGATCATGTGCGACGTTGTCACGTTAGTCAAGTGACGGGTAAGCTGCTCATACACCTCCGCTTGTTCCTTTAATTCCTATCACCGCTGATGGAGAACCGTTCTCTAGACTCATCATAGATTGTATTGGTCCTTTGCCAAAAACCAAATTAGGGAACCAGAACGTATTTACTATCATGGATGCAGCGACTCGCTATCCCAAGGCTATTCCTATGAGGAAAATTAATGAGCGGGCAATTGTGAGAGCATTAATGATTTTTTTTTCTCAGGTTGGATTACCACGTGAGGTCCAGTCGGATCAAGGATCCAACTTCACCTCTAAGATCTTTCGTGAGGCACTATCTCATCTAGGAACATAGTCCGTACTCTCCACCAGTTATCATCCAGTCACAAAGTGCTTTAGAAAGATTCAATCAGACTTTGAAGTCCATGATGAGGGCATATTGTGAACACTTCTCCAGAGGCTGGGATGAAGTTATACCATTTCCTCTGTTCGCTGTCAGGGAAAGTGAACAGGAAAGCCTCGGGTTTAGCCCATTTCAGTTGATATTCAGACACCAGGTACGTCGTCCCCTCGCTGTATTGAGGGACGTCTGGATGGGAAAATCAAGTCTATCATTGAGCACATCTCCTTCGTTAATACAGAAGCATTTGAAGGCTGCTAGAGAGCTGGCATCAAGAAACCTAGTTACAACCCAGGCTAAAATTAAGTAACGGTATGACCAGCATACGGTCTCTCGTTCATGTAAATCAGGAGACTAGGTAATGGCTCAAAGATTAGTACTCTACAAGCCAGGTACGAAGGCCCCCTGGAAATAGTGAAAAAGCGTGATGTAAATTATTTAGTACGCATTCCGGGGGAAGAGGAAGTCAGAACATGTGTATCATGTCAGCCATTTCAAAGCTTACTACGCTAGTCCCTTACCAACTGCATCTGTACTTCCTAAGACAAAGGAAGAACATGCCTCCCTGCTTGACGTCTCTAGGGGCATAGAGGCGCGCTTTGAAAATTCTACGACACTACAATCGTTGGACCATTTCCTTAGTAACCTGGATCTGGATAAAGCTGCTAATATTAAACACTTGATTTTTGGAATACCTTTGTGTAGCGATGTTCCTAAGCGCTGTACTCTGGGTGTTCACGACGTACAAGGTGCCTCACCAATTAAGCAGTCGCCCTGTAGAAGAAGCCCATCGAAGTATAAAGCAATCAGAAAAGAAGTTGACTTTTTATTATCTCATGGAGTAATTGAGAGAAGTAAAAGTCCGTTGTCATCTTGTATTTTAGTACCTAAACCAGACAGTAGTTTTAGGACGTGCACAGATTATCGTAAGATTAACTCTGTTACCTTACCTGATGGATATACCCTACCACGCATTGACGACCTTATTGATCGTGTCTTAGAAACCCAGTATGTCAGCTGTTTAGATCTCTTGCAGGGATATTATCAAGTCCCTCTTGCGGGGCATGCTCAGGAAATATCTGCCTTCACCGTTCAGGATGGGCCCTTTAACAAAATTCATTATGTGAATAAAAAATCAAAATGGAATTTATTTGTAAAGCCTCAAAACATAACTAATGAACAGAGGAAATGTTAGTTTAGTGCCAGGAATGCCTACATTGTTCATTCTGGACCCTATTTTGAAATTGGAATATTTTGAACTTTGTGTTAAATTGGCCAAATTAACAATTTCCGATCACTTTATTTTGTAGTTGAAACAGTTGACTTGGCGATTTCTTGTGCTCAATCGATAGAATAAAAGTAATACTAGTGAAATAGCTAAGAATTTGGTTGATTGGAATAATGTAATTGGCCTAAAATGGGAGTCAAAGTCGGCAAAATCGCCGATTCGTAAATATCGCTGACACATCAAAATTCGCGAGAGCATAATTTCGTCAATTTTCCACCAAATTTAGTACTTTTTGTTTTATTACCTTCACAAAAAGATTCTCTACGATTTCATAAGAAAAAATAACAATTTTTTTTTTTTAAATTCTTGGACACTGGTGCGTGACTCCAGATTTGGGCCTTGGACCCTGAAAGGGTTAACTATCTTGTCACTCCATTCTATTTATGCAACGCTGCTTCGACTTTCTAATGTGTGATAAATGAACTGACACACAACTTAGATGGAGTGGAGGCCAGCCTTGACGACTTAGTCGTGTATAGTGACGAGTGGGAGCAACACTTGACAAAGAGCATTGTTTGAAAGATTGGCCCTCTATAATTTCACTGTTAACCTAGCTAAATGTAGTTTTGGACAATCTAAGATTACCTATCTCGGGTTTTGTATAGGTCAATGAGAGGGCTCTCCCACTGAGGAAAAAGTTCGTGCTATTTCCGCATTTCCTGTACTGGTGCGTGACTCCAGATTTGGGCCTTGGACCCTGAAAGGGTTAACTATCTTGTCACTCCATTCTATTTATGCAACGCTGCTTCGACTTTCTAATGTGTGATAAATGAACTGACACACAACTTAGATGGAGTGGAGGCCAGCCTTGACGACTTAGTCGTGTATAGTGACGAGTGGGAGCAACACTTGACAAAGAGCATTGTTTGAAAGATTGGCCCTCTATAATTTCACTGTTAACCTAGCTAAATGTAGTTTTGGACAATCTAAGATTACCTATCTCGGGTTTTGTATAGGTCAATGAGAGGGCTCTCCCACTGAGGAAAAAGTTCGTGCTATTTCCGCATTTCCTGTACCTCACAAGATAGAAAGGGAGTCCAGAGGTTCTTGGGCATGGCTGTATATTACCGCAGGTTCTGTCCTAATTTTTCTCAAGTTGCTGCTTCCTTTACCGAGCTCACCAGCAGCAAAGTAAAGTTCCACTGGACTCAAGATTGCTCCAATTGATTTGCTAGGTTGAAGTGCTTGCTCCTCTGCTCCTATCTTAAGAAACCCTGATTTTAGCAAACCCTCTTTCTTATATATTGATGCGAGCGGATATGCAGTGGGTGCTGTACTTTTACAGAAGTCTTCAACCACTGACATACTCCATCCTGTTTGTAACTTGTCATCAAAACTCAAACGTCACCAGAAAAACTATACCACGATTGAAAAAGAGGCACAACACTCTCCCTTATATCAATACCATGAAGTCATCCAGTGCTCAGATAATGAGGTGGGCTCTCTGTACCCAGCAATTAGCATAAATCATATAAGTGGTCGTTATAATATAATTGCTGAGGCTCTCTCCCGTCCTTGACTATAATTGAGAAGTTAAAAGTTGGCTAAGTACTTGTTTGTTAAATTTCCATAAAGTAACTTTAATTATCAGCCCATTTATATATCTATGTTAACTCGTGTATATCAACAGTAGTGTTGATATGTGTTGGTAATTTATATATGGAGGATACGAATTGTTGGAGACAGCAACTGAGTGTTGAACTAAGGTGCTGTACAGGTGATGCTGTGAGTGATGCTGTACAGGTGATGCTGTGAGTGATGCTGTACAGGTGATGCTGTGAGTGATGCTGTACACTGACCCGACACCACCCGCCCCTCTACATGCCTTAATAAATGTATATGCGATACTACATTATATTGTCATGTACTGCTAAAATCTTAGAGACTCCATTCTAAATCTGCAGAGGTGGTGGTGGAAAAACGTTCAAGAAGCATTTCAATGAAAATAAAGCATTTGAGGAGTGATAAGAGCTCCAGAAGATTGTGACTGTATTAACTAAAATGAATAATAATTCGTTTAATACGCAACTGTATGTGAGGGAAAAGTTCAACAGATAGGAGTAGCGAGCGAGTATATAGTGACGATAGTTTGATTGCCAGTCTGCTCGTTAAGGTAGTGTTAGTGTCTAGCTCCCGGAAAGGTGACGTGTGGGGCTCCGACCAAATGGATAATCACTTGACTCACAGCTCCCAGCACAACTGTAAGTAAAAGCCTCTGCTCCTATTCTAGTGGATATATTGGTTAAAAGCTTCACTTTTAACCAGTTCTAAGACTTAGTTCATTCTGCCTTGATTTCCAGGTTTTGCTATTAAATCCTCACCATTCTTTTAAGTACCTTACACTTATCATGGAGAGTGATTTATCAAGCAGTGGGTAACTTTTGTCTCTTTCTAGCTTGGAATGTCAGCTTGGGTCATCTGGCAACCAAAGAAACAGTGTTGAAGGAGACGAACTTCATATGAGTTCTGGGATGTCACTTTTTATCTACATGCCTGATAAGTGTAGCCAACCCCAGGCAACTACCCCTCATCTTTGCAGTGATGAAAGACCTGCGTTCCTATCATCTTGACGGATTATTCAAGGCTAGAGACTCGGTGACGAACTAGTCGTTGAGTTGTCACTCAACAGCTGTGACCCCCCCCCTTACATCCTCAGCAACGGCTACAATTTCTACAATATGCGGTGTCAACATCAACCAGACACCCAAGTCTAACTGTACATAGCGTTGAATTCAGATATCATTTTTATATTTCATTTTTCATTTTTCTTTCAAGTAGGATAAAAGTTCATATTTAAATGTTTTATATTTTCAATTATAACAATAGTGTTTATATTTGTAGGTTATTGTTCTTTTTTCTATTCATTAATTTTCCTAAGGAGGAGCCAGCCTTGGTAAGACCTACTTAAGATCTTACAGGGCTGAGTAAGCCTTCACACTGTACAAATATTGAATACCACAGTTTACGCAGTAAACATGAGTGTAATAATTCACTGGTCAACAACCAAAATGCTTCCGAGACCAGAGTATCAATTTCCAACTAATTTTAGGTCACTGATAATGAATATCATGGTTAAAATTGTTTGTTACCTCTACATTTCAATATACACCTACGTGTCACAACAGGTTCTAACAGGTTTGTGGCAGTCTCTCTCTTACCACACTCAGTCTCACTGACCTTCATTATTGTTCCAGCAGCGTGTTTCTTACCACACTCAGTCTCACTGACCTTCATTATTGTTCCAGCAGTGTGTTTCTTACCACACTCAGTCTCACTGACCTTCATTATTGTTCCAGCAGTGTGTTTCTTACCACACTCAGTCTCACTGACCTTCATTATTGTTCCAGCAGTGTTTCTTACCACACTCAGTCTCACTGACCTTTATTATTGTTCCAGCAGTGTTTCTTACCACACTCAGTCTCACTGACCTTCATTATTGTTCCAGCAGTCATAGAAGGTGGTTCTGCTCTGCAAGTTTATATTTTGAGGTGAAAGGTAGGTGATTTTCTTAGCTGTGTAAGAGGTTCCCACTACATCAGGAGAGACTGGCCACCTCGTCAATCATCGGAGCCTGGGATGAAAAATGTTCAACATGCACCTCTCATTGAATCAAACAAAATTTTGCTACCACCACCACACAAAAAACTGGGACTCGTGAAAAACTTTAAAACCTATGGACAAATCTGGTCAGAGATTCAAGTATTTAACATCAAAATTCCCCTCACTGAGCGACGCTAAGATAAAAGATGGAGTCTTCAATGGTCCTCAAATTCGAGAGCTAAAAGATGATGACTTTCAATCAGACCTTCATGGGGAGGAGAAAGCTGCTTGGGAAACATTCAAGTTAGTGGCGTAGGGATTTCTCTGAACAGAAGGGAAGGCAACTCTGAAGAATTACTGGAAAACCTCATCAAGGTTTAAAAGAGCATGGGATGTAACATGTCACTTAAAATACACTTTTTGGACTCGCATTTAGACTTTTTTCCAGCGAACTGTGGGACAGTTAGTGACGAACATGGTGAAAGGTTTCACCAAGATACTTCGACCATGGAAAAATGGTACCAGGGCAAATGGGGCACAAGAATGCTTGCAAACTATTGCTGGACATTGGCAAGAGATGATTCTTCAGCCCACTATAACTGTCAAGCAAAAAGGCAGATTATTATTATTATAATCAAAAAAGAAGCGCTAAGCCACAAGGACTATACAGCAAAAAGGCAGAGAGTAGGTACTGATTAGACTTTAAAACATACTGACACATATTGTACGTTATAATAAAATAATAAAATATTACATGTCTCGTATCTTTAAACCAATATCCAATAAGGTGATATTGGGATTCAGGACATGAAAATACATAAGAATTAATTAATCTCATTTAAGAAGCATACAACTTTTCAAAAATTGTTGACCAATCATTAACATTAAAAATACAATAATAATATACATATAAAAATTCTCAAATAATAATTCTAATAAGTGACTGTTTCACCACCAGTCAAAAATATTTAATTCTTTGAAATAGTGTTTAAATTTAATTCTCAGCATATGTACTCTGCGAGAGACGTACCTCTCCAGTGTATGTACTCTGAGAGACATGTACCTCTCCAGTATATATATGCTGAGTTAAATTTAAACACCCTGTCAAAGAATAAAGTATTCTTGACTGGTGGTGAAACATACAACATTATTAACTCTGGTGTATTATTATTATTATTATAATCAAGGGGGAAGCACTAAACCCGTAGGATTATACAGTGCCTATGGGGGGATGGAAGGCATTCAGGCTTAATTCAGGGAACTGGAGCACAGATCCAATTCCCTAGATCAAAAGCCCCTCACCAGCGTCAAGGAGCCTTCCTTGAGGGGAACTCTGGTGTAGCAGAGAGACTTGACCTCTCACTCAGTAGTTCCTGTCTGTAATTGTTCCAAAACTTATCGGTTTTGCGCCCTTGTATGTACATTTCAGAAGTAATGTACATAACATCCATACATCACAGTAATAACAACAGTATCGGAGGCATTAATAAAAAGCGGAGGCTGCCAAGTCTGAGCCTAGATACACCAAAAAATAAAAAAAATATGAAAAATGAGTTAATCTTACCGAAAAATAGAGCAAAGATCTGGCAACATTTTGGTGTGCGTCTCGCCTCTGTAATATAATTACATAAAAAGTTATCGTAATTATAACAATGGTAACTACGTCATCAGCGCAGCCCAGCTCACGTCATAACAATACCATGTTTCGCTTCTAATGACCAGAGCTTTGGTAAGATGGGGAAGGAAGAAGGATGGGTAAGGATGGAAATATTGGAAGAGGGTTGGAGGGGGGGGAGAGGTAGGATATAAAAGGTAAGTGGCCCAACCACTTTGGTGTAATTTAAAAAGTGTATTTGAATTGATAAGATTATTTTTTAAGAGGTATAATACTAACCCATCAGAGTCACATAAATATAATAGGTATATAAGTACATGACTCTGAATTGGTTGTAGTTATACAAGTTGCAATTGCATTTTTTTTTTTTTTTTTTTTTTTTTTTTTTTTTTTTTTTTTTTTTTTTTTTTTTTTTTTTTTTTTTTTTTTTTTTTTTTTCGCGATTGCACAACGGATATTTATACGACAGGAAAGGCAATATTTTCTGGCCAGTTTATGAGCTCGTGACAATAGCTTCTTAATGGTGGTGTCCAACAATAGTCAATAGCATAATTTTACATTAGAAAGTTATTTAAGATGTCTCCCTAATTGGGGGCGATGATTTTTTCAGTATACATAGAAGGGTTCTGGTAGTATCCAATCTTCTTCGTCAGGTAAGTTGCTCAAAATCATGGGTCGAGGGTAATCATCTTTATGAATAAAACGACGAACCCTCTGTGGGAGAGTCATTCTTTGAGTCCTGTGAGGCGGAGTATTGATGGTGTAATCGGTGGTATTTATCACTTGTATAGGATGTTCTCTATCTGGCATGTATAGTTCTTGCATTGTATAAAGTTGTTTCTTTTTTAGGGTGTCAAGGCGTACATTTATGGCAGTGATATCTTGTTGTGTGTGTAAATCTGCCATTTTAACTCTGTCTCTACTCCTGGTATTGGTAATAAATCGAAGAGCTCTATTCTGGACCCTTTGTAACCGTAGCATGTTGGTCTTTGTTGTTAATGACATTGGGACACAAGGGTATTCAAGTATAGGTCTTATTATCATTTTATACAGATGTTTTTTGACATGTTGAGGGGCTTGATTGAATCGAAAGAGTCTGCTAAGACCGGCTTTGGCTGTGTTGATCTTTTTAGTTACATGAGATGTTGAGTGGAGCAGCCTGTCTATTTCATATCCCAAGATCTTGTTAGGGTTTCTAATGGCTACAGGTGTACCTCTGATGGAGATACCCCCTTTATCTTCAATGGTTGATGCAAAACATCCTATCGTGCTAACAAGGACCTTGTCAGGATTAGTCGTAATTCTCCATTTCTTCTCCCAATTAGATGTTCGACGAAGTTCAATATTCATTTTTTCTATGACTCTCTCATACTTGTATTTACCTGTTACTGGAGTTGATGAGACGACATGAATAACATCATCTGCGAACTGTGTTACAATTGTGTCATTAAACTCTGGTTGAGGAAGGTCATTCACATAAATGTTAAACAGAAGTGGACTGAGACAAGAACCTTGTGGGACACCAGCCGTCGGTATAAAAGGTTCTGTCGACTTGCCATGAAAGGTGGGAATGATTTTTCTTTGAGTTAAGAAATTATAAATTACTCTGAGAAAAGTCCAGTTATGGTCTGGTAGGTCAATGAGTTTGTATATAAGGCCATCATGCCATAAGCTATCAAAAGCTTTATGAACATCTCTGGTGGCAATTAAGGCAAGATTGCCCTGCTGTTTTAGACTTGCTACAGTGTCAAAAATAACATTTATTGCATGATTGGTACCTCTATGTGTTCTAAAGCCAAATTGTTTTTCAGTAAACAAGTGATTAAACTCCATATAGTAATTCAATCTGTTGGAAATGACTTTCTCAAGAACTTTTCCAGTGACTTCAAGTAAAGATATAGGTCTATAGTTCCCAGGTTGGTGGATGTCTTTATTGGGCTTAGCAAGAAAGATCATTCTAGCAGTCTTAAAAACAACTGGAAAATGTCCTGAGGCCAAGATGGCATTAAAGATATTTACCAAGGACTGTTTGCAATTTCTAGGTAGGTACTTTATTTGTTTCATTGTTATTCCAGAGAGGCCAGGGGCTCTATTTCTCATTCTTCCAATAACCTGACTTATCTCTAGTAATGTAATAGGTCTAGTAAGCGGGTGGGTATCTTCAAGAGTTGAAGTATCGATGGTAGGTAGTGGTTGTAGATCATCCAAGTTTTCATCTCTCCATTCATTTACTAACTGATAATGATTATTATTAAATTGACGACTGTTATTGTGAGAGAGAATTTTCTCCCATACATCACCCATCAAATTAGCCTGGTCCTGTGGATCGTCAAGTTTAATTTCAACATCTTCATCATCCTCATCAGTGAAGGTATGAACTAGGTAGTTAGGAGCCTTGTGCTTTGCCCCTAAAAGTTGTCGGATCTTACTCCAAAATTTTGCTGGTTCACGTTTATATTGATTAGCTTGAAGAACTAGAAATTTCCATATGTCTCGTTTGTGTTGACTAATCATGTTAATTAATTCGTGCCTTAATCGGTGCAGTGTAGCTGCTGGTGGTTGTCGCGTTTGAAGATGCCTTCGACATTCTGCTTGATAATTTCTTAAAGTGTCTCTAATTTCTCTAGTAGGTTTATATTGTTGGTATATCTTCGTGGAAGCTAATTGGCAATTTGCATTGGTAGCTTCAATTATTCGATTGTGCAGGGACCTGATTGCATCATCAATTGCACTGGAAGGTAGATTTTCCAAAGACACAATTTCATCTTCACCCAGATATGCCCTGAAGGGGTCAAATCCTAGGGTGTTAAGATTGGGTTTAGGAGTTACAGGTATTCTAAATGGAGAAGTTTGTAGTTGTATTATAACAGGGATATGGTCAGATCCTACATTTCCACCAGGAGATATACGACAGTGAAAGATGTCACAGTCTCTGTTTGTCAGTACAATATCTGGTGTTCCTGGATGAGGTCCAATGTACGATTTGAAGAATGGGCCTTGAAATGACAAGTTTCTAGCTGTCATGATATTAAAGAGTTGTTTTCCTTTTAAGTCACCCAGTGGAATACCAGCTCCACAGTTAAAGAGGGCAGGGTGATGAGCATTAAAATCTCCAGCTAGAATTGTTGGAATATTTCTGCTTAATATCCTATGTAGAGGGATTGACTCTATATATGGCTGTCTCGGGGGAAAATATCCAGTTCCTATTACTAGTTGTCCATGCGACGTTGTTAGTTCTATTGCAAGAATGTTGTCTTCATCCACATGAATATTTTTAAATGTATATCCTAATTTAACCAAGATGGCTACACCACTATAGGGTCCTCTCGATTTCTCCACAGTACAGTATCCACGTAATTTAATATGTTGATCAACTCTTGCAGCTGTCTCGTTCAAAAGTATAACATCGGGACGTTCAACCTCAAGAAGGTAACGGTTATTAAAGAAATGTTGAACATTAAGTTGGAAGATTGTAATCCCCATTATTTCTTATTCTTCGATCGTACACTGCGTTCTGAACGCCTACAAGTAATGTCATGTGTTGTATCTACACTATTCCTGCTGGACTCGTCAAGGGGAGGAGAGAACTTTTGCGTGGATGCTTGTGTATTAAAAATGCCATCATCTTCACTAGAGGCAGTAATATTAACAGACTCATTAGAATCGTTAGAGTCGTTAGAATCGTTAGAGTCGTTAGAGTCATCATCATAAAACTGAGGTATGCTATTCTCAGTTTCAGGAAGCAGAGGCTCGTGAGAGTTAATGGGAGACTGTGTAGGCTCCAAGTGAATATTAGATAGGCAAGGTGAGTTACCTTGGGATAGTTCCTGTACAACAGGATCAGCTACAATAGCGAGAGAGTAGGCACCACTTTCTGGGGCATTGTTATGTTCAGGTGTTGACTTATCGGGTTGAGAGGAGTTGACAACCTGGGTTTGCGAGGAGGACGATCCCTGGGCCAGGGATGACTTAGGCTTATTTTTAGATGTAGAGTATGGTACATACTTCTTGTTATGAGAAGGCTGGGTCATAATGGCCTTCACATTTTCAGGGATAATGATGGGAGTGATCCCATTAGCCATTAACAGATCATTTAAAACACGAGAGCAGAGTTGAATATCACCACCTGCTGTGTCTTTGGCCACCAAGTACATTAGTTGTGCTCTCGTTATATCCCCGTCTGTGGATACCTGAGACACATGAGATGCGACTGAACCTTGTTGTTGTGTCTGTTGTAAGTGAGGTTTAGATTGGTGCGCTCCAAGAGGGGCAGAATTCCAAACATTGGAACCATTGGTAGAGACCTGAGGAGTCCCACTTGATCCAGGCAGAGCTGGGAAGGAAGTTTGGGACATGGTTGGCGGTGCCTGGGGAGTGGTCTTCTTAGAAGTGGATAGTTTCTTGGCGTCAAGAATTTTCTGCATTTCCTTTTTTCTTTCAGGACAAATAGCAGAAACAGCATGATGTTTTCCATTACAGAGGACACATTTAGGTGAATTTTTATTGGTACAATCACGATAGGAATGTTGGCCAGAGCAAATGCTACAAATTTGCCCTTGTGTACTGCATTTGTTGTTGTTATGACCAAAGGCATAACACTTGAAACATTGTGTCACACTGACAAAACGTTCCATAGAAATTTGGTCAGATGTGCATCTGGTACTGAAACATTTGAAGCCATTTTGACACAAGTTTGGCCTCCTCAGGTGTCTCGAGTATTAATTTTAAGGTTACCTTATTGTTGTTGTGATTCGAGAATTTGTGTGCTTCTACAGCCCTAAGGTCAGAATTCTCAGCATTAATGTTATCAACAATTTCATTAACAGTGCTGTGTTTCATAAAACTGTTGATTCTGGCCACAAACACAGTCCTCTGAGCTTGATAGCTGTCAGGTGCAATTGGGATAACACCAGAAGTCTTCAGTTTATCCAAGACATCATGCTTTAGGAGTTGAAGTAACTCTTCTTCCGAAGAGAGGAGAAGTACTGCTCCAGCGTGGGTTTGAAAAACATCCACTGGAGCAACAGTTGAATTAGAGCAAATACATTTGAGAATGTCTTTCATGGACATTTGATTTCCATCAATGCGTAATCTTACACGAATCCTCGCCATGATGCCTGGGAAGGTGCATCTGGCAGAGGAGTTGCTTAACAAAAAGGTATCTTTCCTTAATGTTAGCCTAACATCCTATTTCAGCTGACTTATGAAGGTCAGCCCCTAAGATAGCCTACCCTCGAGTAGTGAGGGAAAAGGGCCCAAGGCAAAGATCGGCTGGATTTTAAAAAACCACACGGGCTACCAGATGGTCAAAATGCCTTGTGTTAACTCGCCAAAGCGAAGTTGCCGAAAAATAAGAAGATAGGACAGTCAGAAGGATAGCAATGTATGTAGTGTGTTAAGTGTGTGGGCCAGTGTTGTTGTATGGGTGAGGGGAGGATGGGGAAGGATGGGGGGATGGGGATGAGAGGGGTGAACAAGCAAGCAAGTCACCGCCTTACCCTCTTGATGGGATGGGGCTCGAAGTGACTGCAAGCAAGTCTCCTCTCAGCTCTGGTGAAGAACTACTCAGGATAACCCAAGTAAATTCTCGAGCAACAGTGTTCAGAGTTGCTCAGCTGACGAGCGGGAACGACGACGTCTTCTCTCCACGGTGGCTGGGCTGCAACCATGTGCTCCAGCGCGACTTGCTTCATAAAACAGTATCACAGGTATTTTTTTCCTTTTTTTTTTTGGTGTATTTTTGAGCGAGATATTCTAAATAGTAACTGGCAACCACCAGGTTAGTTGTGAGAAGGAGCTGCTCACACCATCTCCAGTCAGTGCCGACTGGAAGTCTGAAGAGAGAATGGGTGTGTCACTGTCTGACAGCTGACTACCCTTGGGACATTACTTTTTGCCTTTCATTGTATACATTTTTGTTACACAATGCCTGCAAAGAAGAAACAGTTTCCCAAGAACATTAGCAGGAAGAGGAGAAGGAACATAGAAGCAATGATAAGGGCTAAACAAGCAAAGAGAGCAGCTGCTGTGGTTGGTGACGCCGCCACCATGCTAGTACCACCACCCTCTACTCAAGACCTGTCCTTGTTCACTGCTACTGAACTATTGGATATTTCATGTTCAGAAACAAGGAAGACAAAATATAGGAGCCCCGCAAATATGCCCACCTCCACCACGGCTGCTACTACCACAACTACTACCTCCACTGCTGCTACTACCACTTCCAACTGGAACCTGCATACATGGAGGAGGTGCATAATGGCTACAAAGACCTAACATCAGATGAAATGATGCAGCGTTGTGTAAAAGGCAGAACGCAAAACTCTAATGAAAGTCTGCATCACCGCATATGGTCTTAAAGCAATAAAGCCAAATATCAAACCAAGAGGCATGCTGATTTCGCAGTCAGCCATGCTGTTGCTGACTACAATAGTGGATATGTGAGGAGCTGTCTGGACATAGCACTGGGCTACAGACGTTCAGCAGTGACTCAAGCACAACTTGAATTAATGGAGAAGCACATGAAGAAAAAACGGAACCGAAGTGGAAAGAAGAGGAAAAGGGAGCTGGACACGTCCTACGAGCCTGGAGGACATTAGATAATCCTGTGTCCACCTACATCCAGTCAAAGGTACGTAATTATTAGTGTTTTTTTTTGGTATATTTTTATATTGTTGTGTATAAATATCATATATGGGTGCAGTTACATGTATCTGCACATAATCACTGGGAATAGGATTTTGAGAATTCATTTCTTTCTTTTCAGATTGATTGGGATGGATTTTTATGATTGGCCGGCCACCAGAGAACTTCAGGATAAAGGGATCTTCATGGAACTTCAGGAATAATGTCTATATAACCAGTTCTACTCTCAATAAACGTATAAAGGCACTATGAGTATTTTTACCCACTGTATAATAATGTTCAATGTATTTGTTGATTTTTCTCAAAGTGCATTTATTAGTATTTTTCTGATGCAAAACCATTATTTATGAACCGATCATTCTGAATTTTACATAAGTTATTCAGGGGACCCTGTTTGACTTGGTAACGAAGCTGTCTTGGGTAATAATCCCTTCAATTTTGCATAAATGGATGTAAAATGCAAAAAAAAAAAAAATGAAAATAAAGTCAAGACAATATTTTTTTGGGGTACCATAAAACATGTTATTACATTTCTGAACGTTAGATGGTCAATTTGGCATTACTTTATCATTTGTGATTATCAACAATGATTTCGAGATTGCCAATATTGACTTCTGTTGCTATAAGTGTTGCAATGTCCAATTTTTCACATTTTTATTTTTTATAACTTTATTTATTGGACGACCTTGATGCAACTCATCCATAACTCTTATTCAGAAAATTGCTTTTTAAATCTATTTTCTTCCAACTGTAACACACTGCTGCTAGTATTGTGTTGCTTACATATTTTAAGCACGTTATTTACGTCTCTTACGTTCCTGTTTTCCATTTATATGCCTAAATTATTTTCCCTCTCATTTTACGTTTTTCTAAAGAATATAGTTTCAGTGACCTCAGTTTGTCCTAGAAGGAAAGATTTCTGATACATATGATTAACTTTGACATATTCCAATATACGTTTTCCAGCGTATTAATGCCCAATCTGTTACACAGTTACCAGAAATATGCCCCTCAAGGAAGGTTCCTTGATGTTGGTGAGGGGCTCTTGATTTGGGGAATTGGATCTGTGCTCCGGTTCCCCGAATTGAGCCTGAATGCCTTCCACATCCCCCCCCCCAGGCGCTGTATAATCTTCCGGGTTTGGCGCTTCCCCCTTGATTATAATAATAATAATCCACCAGAAATATGCAACATATTGTAAAAGTGGCCAGACAAGAATAACCTGAGTACTCTTATTATTTATACTTCTGGATATGAAGGCAGGATATTTGTTTTTCTGTAATCACTTATAAACTGCTGTCGTAGCTTTATATGACTGCTAACCAAAGTGCCTAAATTTTTTTTTGCATTCAGAGTGATTAAAATCTACAATATTTAGTTTACAAGTGTCATTGTTATTTTTTTTTTCAAGGCTTAGAACTTTACAGTTGCCATTTCTCCGACCACTGCATCAGTTTATGCAGATCTTCCTCTGACAGTCAAATTAAATCCTTAAAATTGCTCCTGCCGCTATTTATTTCCTCATCTATGTCATTTATGTATATTGTGACCAACAACAATCTCTGTGGAACACCACGTAATTAATGTGTCCCTACTCATATTTCATCCAATTTATGCAAACTCTGTTGCCTGTCCCCTCAAGGCAGGTTCTTTGATGTTGGTGAGGGGCTCTTGATCTAGAGAATTGGATATGTTCTCCTATTCCCTGAATTAAGTCTGAATTCCTTCCATGTCTCTCAAAGGCGCTGTAAAATCCCTACAGGTTTAGCTCTTCCGTAATAATTATTATGATCAGTTGCCTGTCAACCACGCCTCAATCCATCAGAAAATATCCCCTCCTCATAAAAGCCATAATAACGTCTATCTACACATGTCTAGCATCTTACACACAATATCGTCTTTATTACCAAGATCTACCTCAGCACCTTCATGTAAACAAAAATATATTTATAAAGCAGGAACACTACTTTGTACAATTGTTCTGAGAATAATTGATCAATTTATGTCTTTCAATGTGACTTGTAGTTATTGATTCTATTAATTTTTACCACAATGGAGGTTAGGTTAATTATTCTATAATTTGAAGGTAACGGCATGTCTCCTGCTTTATAGATGGACATCATATATGATATTTTCCACCTGTCTAACACTGTCAGTTTGTACTGATGTGTTGAATAGCCTGGCTAATGGTTTACTAAGTTCCTCTTTACACTCCTTTAAAAACCTTGAGAATATTCATCATGGCCCGGGGACTGGTTAGGTTTTAATATATATTTATCTGAGAACCATGTCACTAGTGACTTTGATTGTCCATAAATTATTTTTGTCCTGACCTATATAGTTTTTCATTTCTGAAATTATTCTGTTATTTTCCTGCCTAAAAACTTATAAAAAAATAATGATTGTACACATTTCCATTATACTCTCGGTCAGCAGATCTGAGCAAGTTTTAAATATACCTCGAGAGGGTTTCGGGGGTCAACGCCCCCTCGGCCCGGTCTGTGACCAGGCCTCATGTTGGATCAGGGTCTAAACAACCAAGCTATTACTGTTGGTCACACGCAACCCGACCTACGAACCACAGCCCGGCTGGTCAGGTACTGACTTTAGGTGCCTGTCCAGTGTCTTGTTGAACACAGTCAGGGGTCTATTTATAATCCCCCTTACGTATGCGGGAAGGAAGTTGAACAGTCTTGGGCCCCTGACACTTATTGTGGTGTCTTTTATCGTGCTAGTGGCGCCCCTCCTTTTCATTGGTGGGATGTTGCATCGTCTGCCCAGTCTTTTGCTTTCGTAGGAAGTGATAAGTGATCTACCTTTTAACTGATCTTACTCCAAAACATCTGAAAGAAATTTTTTAGACTAATCCTGGAATCCCTTGCGACTTTAACTTCATAACAATTTTCGTTTTTTCAAATTCCGTTTTTTCATTTATCTTTTTAATTGAATATATTGATTACGTAATGCCTTTCTCCTTTTTTGTCCTATGAGACGCTTTCATTTGTTGTTCATATATTTTGCGTCATTTTTGTTTGATCTAATTTCCTTGTTTAGGAAATAAGTTTCCTGGACAATTTGAACTATACTTTGAAAAATGTTGTACTGGCAACCATCACCGCCTACCTGACCCACAGGATAATGACTAGTCAGGTCACACTAGTCCACCATACTCAGGTAATATCTCAACCCTATGAAACTGATCAAGCTGAAGTCAGGTACATAGACCGTTGTAGTTATTATGGTTATTCCATGATGTATTTATTGAAACTGAGTGATTTGTGATTGCTTTCTTGAAGCTCCTCAATAACATGAACACTATTAATAATTCCCTGTTGACTATCACTACCACCTCTGCCCTAAAGAGTTGACTATCACTATCACCTCTGCCCCAGAGAGTTGACTATCACTACCACCTCTGCCCGAGAGAGTTGACTATCACTACCACCTCTGCCCTAGAGAGTTGACTATCACTACCACCTCTGCCGCAGAGAGTTGACTATCACTACCACCTCTGCCCCAGAGAGATGACTATCACTACCACCTCTGCCCCAGAGAGTTGACTATCACTACCACCTCTGCCCTAGAGAGTTGACTATCACTATCACCTCTGCCCTAGAGAGTTGACTATCACTACCACCTCTGCCCTAGAGAGTTGACTATCACTACCACCTCTGCCCCAGAGAGTTGACTATCACTACCACCTCTGCCCTAGAGAGTTGACTATTACTAACACCTCTGCCCTAGAGAGTTGACTATCACTACCACCTCTGCCCCAGAGAGTTGACAATCACTACCACCTCTGCCCTAGAGAGTTGACTATCACTATCACCTCTGCCCTAGAGAGTTGACTATCACTATCACCTCTGCCCTAGAGAGTTGACTATCACTATCACCTCTGCCCTAGAGAGTTGACTATCACTACCACCTCTGCCCTAGAGAGTTGACTATCACTATCACCTCTACCCTAGAGAGTTGACTATCACTAACACCTCTGCCCTAGACAGTTGACTATCACTATCGCCTCTGCCCTAGAGAGTTGACTATCACCTCTGCCCTAGAGAGTTGACTATCACTACCACCTCTGCCCTAGAGAGTTGATTATCACTAACACCTCTGCCCTAGAGAGTTGACTATCACTACCACCTCTGCCCCAGAAAGTTGACTATCACTAACATCTCTTCCCTAGAGAGTTGACTATCACTAACACCTCTGCCCTAGAGAGTTGACTATCACTACCACCTCTGCCCCAGAAAGTTGACTATCACTAACATCTCTTCCCTAGAGAGTTGACTATCACTACCACCTCTGCCCTAGAGAGTTGACTATCACTACCACCTCTGCTCTAGAGAGTTGACTATCACTACCACCTCTGTCCTAGAGAGTTGACTATCACTACCACCTCTGCTCTAGAGAGTTGACTATCACTATCACCTCTGGCCCAGAGATCTGCACCCCATCTTTTGCATACATATCTTGTTTGCCATGGAAATTATCCCGGTATTCTACTCAGCAATTTACTCCAATTGCCCCAGCCGTCATTCACTTCCCACTCCTCTTCTAGACAGAATTCAACATATGATCGGGACACTTTCTTAGTCCTAATTAAATCTATAATTGTCCATTACTTATCTAGATGCTCCTGTCTCCTGCTCTTTCCAGTATCATGGAGAGATAATTGACAGGGGCAAACGAATGGATAATCGTGCTGTAATAGGTTGGGTTTGATAATTATGACTACAATGTGTTCACACCAAATAGAGGAAGAAATATTCGTAATATGGCATTTGGGTATACGATTACCCCCGGGTATACAATACCCTCAGGTATACCAGTATCCCCGGGAAATTATTGAGACTGATTGCCCTAAAAGTATAACTGATAGGAATAAACATGATGACTGTCATAATATAATTATTCTTAGATTAACATTAAAACAAGTTAAATTTTGAAAATAACTGGACTAGTGTAAGTACAACTTCAGGATTTCACTAAACAGTTGTGGTAATGCAGGTTGTAGTTAAGATGGGCAAAAATACAACGATGTTTGCCCAAAGTAGAACTGAGTTGCAAGTGTTGTCTCAATGCAACTGGAATAGATGCGTTTCACTGCAAATCCAGAAAACACAAATGCATTCCTATTAGATTTTTTTTTTATATTTTATTTAAAAAAAAAAATTACAATACATTGAATAAAAGAACCCATTACCGGATCCTCCACAGAAAATATAAATTTTTCATTTTCGAAATACACACTGCAGGTTTATCTTTGTACTGACAAAATATCCTTCATCCCTTATGCTTTGTATCCCTTTACATCAATGTTAAATACAAGATTACACAAGATTATATATTTCATCAATCAAAATATATTACAATATGCATGAATATTTCAATTATACTTATCACCCGACTAATAGGAGTGCATTGTTATTACACAGAATTCCATGAAATTTACTTAAGAATTAATACAAATATTGACAATAATCACAACTCCTTCCCGTCTTCTAAATACAGTGTACACACAATCAGTTACATGTTGTTATGATCCAATCATAATTACTTACATCCCCTCCCCCACACTTTTCCCCAGTGCAAAAAATAAATACCACTTGCACTTGACATCACAACACATAAAATAATAACTAACTTATAAAATAATAACTAACATAACTTATAAAATAATAACTAATATAACTTATAAAATAATTAAACCTTATGACAATATATAGATAATAACATTACTTGACAATAGTGAAGAATGCCAACTAATATGATAACAGTACACTAGATATTGAAACACACACACTTAATACATATTCCCATATTTATATAAGTAGACACGTATTATCATGTTCAACAAGATATAGATGTATATTGACAAGTTTCAGAGCAATATCAGACTTGCTCTTTCACACACTAAATAACATAATATAACATTATAACACTTAGTCGAATTGGTAAGCTGCCTCTCGCTTCCTGTTGACTACCCAGGAAAACACTACAGTGAAATCAGTTCTAAAAATCAAGATATTTTAGCAATTTTAATTCCATGTATTCACTCTCCCCCTTCCCTCTCTTATGCAGAGATCAGTCCACCCAACCATTACAACACTAAATCGCGCAGCTCTCACAGTCATTCCACTATACGATACTGAAAAATCGGTAGCCCATCTACGTCCATACACTATGTCATTCCTACACTTTGTTTTATATAAATGTCCAGCTAAAGCCCTTATTCTTTCCTCCCTCCCCCACCACCTTTATCGGCCACGATATAGAAATATAATCTGCCACTAAATACATGACAGCCCTCCTCACACTATCTCCCACTCCCTCTATATCCAAACTCAGTGCCCTTAGTACCACTAACCCTCTCCCACCCACCATACTCAAGACTCTGCGAAACCATAGACGTGCCGTCTCGATATGCTCACAGAAATACACCACATGATATGCTGTTTCCTCGCCCCCCCCGCACACACAAAGCACAACATGGAAACTGCAAAATTCGCATATGATACAGTCGTACTTTAGTTGGCAAAATCCCATGTAAAAACCTATACATAGTTTCCCTCATCCTTGACTTCAACCGAAACTTACGGAATGCTCCACAGATTCGTGTCCAATTATACAACGGAAAAACAGTCCCCTTCCACCACCTTATGGCACCTTTCCAACCTCCGCTAAACACACGCCAATACATTTCCCAGAATTCTTACCTGTAGTAAATATCTAAACACACTCATACACTCCTCTAAGTACCTACCCCCCCCCACCACCGCCTCACATCTTCCATCACATCCCTCACTCTGACACCACGTTCCCCACCCAATCTCCGATAACAATGCTTCACATACATGTTCTTCAGTCTGCTGCCTAAAGGAATTAAACCTAAACCCCCATCACCTGCGATGTCATCACATGCGTCTGCCGCAGCCAATGACAACCATATCCCCATATAAAACTCAGTACTTTCCTTTGCACTCGCTGCACATCTTTCGCTATCAAGGGATACACCACTGCCATATGCCACAATTTAGGATAAATGAGTGTATTGACCACAATGACTGTTGCATTGTCAAACCACTCGGTCTTATTCCTCCTAACCTTCGCAAGGCCCTTTGCGATACCCTTTTAGAATTTGCCTCTCTAGCCCCCTGCGCTGCCCCTCTGTATAATGCTCCACAAATTTTTACCTGTTCTACGACCTGCCATCCATACCTATTCCCCAGTTCCCCTCCCACCCACGATCCAACCTCCAGTAATTTCGACTTTTCACTATTAACACACATACCTGTCGCCCCACTAAATATTTCGACGATTCTGCCTACACTCTTCAAACCTTCCTCTCCCCTCACTAAGACAGTCGTGTCATCGACATAACCAGCTATACCCATAGCACTCCTATGCCTTACCTCCCCGTCACCCACCCCTACATTAATCAACCTATATAATGGGTCTTGCAGACATGCAAATAGGATCTGAGACATGTGGCATCCCTGCCTCAGCCCCTACCCATACTAACCAAGTTTCCCACCTTTCCATTTATTTACACTCGAATTTCTGCATCACTATATAAAGTTTACACCCACTGCACAATTTCATCACCAAAACCCATCCTCCTCATAATCATCCATAATGTCTCTCTCCACAATCATAAGCTGCCTTACAATACAAAGCAAGTACACCTCCGCCGCTCATCCTACGATCCTCTATATAATCCTTTATCCTCCCATGTCCACTAAACATTGTTCGCCCTGGCACACCCATCTCTCCCGTATCTATAACCTTCCCAATTACTTCACGCAACCTGTTACCTAAAATCTTGGCAAACAATTTATAATTCCGGCATATTAATGACAAACCTCTATAATCTAGGAACTACTCTGTACTTTCCCCTTTGGAACTATAACTACAACACCTGTTCTTTGTGACATACTCATACTTCCCTTATCCTTCATCTCATTCACCAACTGCACCAAGAGTTCCTTCATAACCTCCCAGTTGCTCAAATAAAAATCATTTGGGATTCCATCTATCCTAGGTGTTTTCCCGACACTCATCCCCTTTAACACCATCCACACTTCCTCTTATCTATGGGCCCTCTATCACCGCTCTGTCTGCTTACTCCAGGTTCCTCTGTATCCCCTTCTCTAAAATCTTCAGGTCTCCCATCTTTCTTTTTCCTCCTCTCACATATATCTCAAACCACTTATCAGCAAAACCACTCGTACCTTTCTTAGTTACTAACCTCTGTCCCACCTTATACCCTCCCACAACCGTATGTACGTCCAACTTCATCATAGTCATTATCCTCTGCCGTATCTTTAAGCGCCGCATTACACAGGCGGATGGCTTATCTCCCCATAAAACATCCTTCAACCCACCTCTCAATCGTTCACCATCAAATCTTGCATTCTGCATTTCCATCAGTTGCACTTTGATACCCTCAATCTCTTGAACAGGATATACCCCTTTAAAACCTTCATAACACTGTTTCAACTGTCCTTCCAAATACCTCTGTAATCCATATTTCCATTGACTTACCTCCTTTCCTTTCCTCATATAAAAACTTCGTATTCCTGGTTTAGCATATTCCTCCCACCATCATAATATATCACCTCCCTTCCTCCCCTCGGTCCACTCATTTGTCCACCACTCAACAAAACTAACACCATCTTCCAACTCCTCTAACAGGCTCACATTAAGTTTCCAATAACTCATGTAACGCTTTGGTAAACCACCCCATCCCACGTCCACTACCACTCCTCTGTGATCTGAAAACACAACATTTATAATTTCCGTGTTAGCAACCTGTATCCCCGGAGAAGCATAAATACGATCTAATCGTGCCCCATATCCTCTCCTCACATAAGTATCCTTCGCGTTCCACCTCTCCCCCCTTACTACATCTACTAAGCGTGTTCCCCTAAAACATCCGGTAGGACCCCCAACACACAACCTGCACCCCGCGGCTCCACATCCTTCCTACGTATCACACTATTCCAATCCCCTCCAAATAATGAATAAATTTGTAACCCCCGCATATTATAAATTAGTGTGTCCCGTACAAAATTCTTTTTAACACGCCTCTTGCTGTCCGCCGGCATGTGTACACTCACAAAACACACACGTACCCCACCCCATGTCCTATCCACTCTCACTACTCTCCCATCTCCTCCTCCTTCCCAATGTAACAATTGAAAAGGACTGGCCTCCGCTATTAGTACCGCAGCACCTCCCTTAAGCTTCCCAGTTTACCCAGCATAAACTTTATACTCATCTACCAACAAATTCCTTCAATACTAAAATTATGCTCTTGTAAAAATATGACCTGTATTCCATGTCTCTTTAAAAAGTCACTAAAGATCCTGCGCTTTACGTCAGCCCTTAGGCCATTTACATTTAATGTTAGGAACTTAAAAATGCTATCGGGGGCTTACCAATCGACCGATGTCCATGCGTATACTTACGTTATTCACAATGTCCTTTTCTTGCCTCACCTTTCCCCTACCCCTTCACCCTCTGATACTTTTTTGGCACATCCACTGAGTGTTTCTTACTAGATCTTTGCGCAGGTGTTAGGACATCATCACTGTCAGAAGCACCTGCCTCTCTCTTCCGTGATGCCTCAACTATGTGCATGCCCTCATCTGCACTTTCAACCTTATGCACTTCAACCACAGCCTCACAAATCCTCTGTGGTTGCCCATCCCCACCACCCACGTTACCCTCCTCATGAATTCCACCCGTATCTACAGATGTCCCCTTCGACACCATACGTAGTGTTCCGTCCTCATTCTGTTCATCCACTGTGACAGTTGCTGCAATGCAGCAGCAACATTGTTACAGTTGCTACACTGCAGCAGCAACATTGTGACAGTTGCTACACTGCAGCATCAACATTGTGACAGTTGCTACAATGCAGCAGCAACATTGTGACAGTTTCTACAATGCAGCAGCAACATTGTGACAGTTGCTACACTGCAGCATCAACATTGTGACAGTTGCTACACTGCAGCATCAACATTGTGACAGCTGCTACACTGCAGCATCAATATTGTGACAGTTGGTACACTGCAGCATCAACATTTTGACAGTTGGTACACTGCAGCACCAAAATTGGGACAGTTGGTACACTGCAGCATCAACATTTTGACAGTTGCTACACTGCAGCATCAACATTGGGACAGTTGCTATACTGCAGCATCAACATTGGGACAGTTGCTACACTGCAGCATTAACATTGTGACAGTTGCTACACTGCAGCATCAACATTGTGACAGTTGCTACACTGCAGCATCAACATTGGGACAGTTGCTACACTGCAGCATCAACATTGTGACAGTTGCTACACTGCAGCATCAACATTGGGACAGTTGCTACACTGCAGCATCAACATTGGGACAGTTGCTACACTGCAGCGCCAACATTTTGACAGTTGCTACACTGCAGCATTAACATTGTGACAGTTGCTACACTGCAGCAACAACATTGTGACAGTTGCTGCACTGCAGCATCAACATTGTGACAGTTGCTACACTGCAGCATCAACATTGGGACAGTTGCTACACTGCAGCATCAACATTGAGACAGTTCTACACTGCAGCATTAACATTGTGACAGTTGCTAAAACTGCAGCATCAACATTGTGACAGTTGCTAAAACTGCAGCATCAACATTGTGACAGTTGCTAAAACTGCAGCATCAACATTGTGACAGTTGCTACACTGCAGCATCAACATTGGGACAGTTGCTACACTGCAGCATCAACATTGGGACAGTTGCTACACTGCAGCATCAACATTGGGACAGTTGCTACCCTGCAGCATCAACATTGGGACAGTTCTACACTGCAGCATCAACATTGGGACAGTTGCTACACTGCAGCATCAACATTGGGACAGTTGCTACACTGCAGCATCAACATTGGGACAGTTCTACACTGCAGCATTAACATTGTGACAGTTGCTACACTGCAGCATCAACATTGGGACAGTTCTACACTGCAGCATTAACATTGTGACAGTTGCTACACTGCAGCATCAACAATGGGACAGTTGCTACACTGCAGCATCAACATTGGGACAGTTGCTACACTGCAGCATCAACATTGGGACAGTTCTACACTGCAGCATTAACATTGTGACAGTTGCTACACTGCAGCATCAACATTGGGACAGTTCTACACTGCAGCATTAACATTGTGACAGTTGCTACACTGCAGCATCAACAATGGGACAGTTGCTACACTGCAGCATCAACATTGGGACAGTTGCTACACTGCAGCATCAACATTGGGACAGTTCTACAATGCAGCATTAACATTGTGACAGTTGCTACAGTGCAGCATCAACATTGGGACAGTTCTACACTGCAGCATTAACATTGTGACAGTTGCTACACTGCAGCATCAACATTGGGATAGTTGCTACACTGCAGCATCAACATTGAGACAGTTGCTACCCTGCAGCATCAACATTGGGACAGTTGCTACACTGCAGCATCAACATTGGGACAGTTGCTACACTGCAGCATCAACATTGGGACAGTTGCTACACTGCAGCATCAACATTGGGACAGTTGCTACCCTGCAGCATCAACATTGGGACAGTTCTACACTGCAGCATCAATATTGGGACAGTTGCTACACTGCAGCATCAACATTGGGACAGTTGCTACACTGCAGCATCAACACTGGGACAGTTCTACACTGCAGCATTAACATTGTGACAGTTGCTACACTGCAGCATCAACATTGGGACAGTTGCTACACTGCAGCATCAACATTGGGACAGTTGCTACACTGCAGCATCAACATTGGGACAGTTCTACACTGCAGCATTAACATTGTGACAGTTGCTACAGTTCAGCATCAACACTGGGACAGTTATACACTGCAGCATTAACATTGTGACAGTTGCTACACTGCAGCATCAACATTGGGACAGTTGCTACACTGCAGCATCAACATTGGGATAGTTGCTACACTGCAGCATCAACATTGGGACAGTTGCTACACTGCAGCATCAACATTGGGACAGTTGCTACACTGCAGCATCAACATTGTGACAGTTCTACACTGCAGCATTAACATTGTGACAGTTGCTACACTGCAGCATCAACATTGGGACAGTTCCTACACTGCAGCATCAACATTTTGACAGTTGCTACACTGCAGCATCATCATTGTGACAGTTCCTACACTGCAGCAGCAACACTGGGACAGTTGCTACACTGCAGCATCAACATTGTGACAGCTGCTACACTGCAGCATCAATATTGTGACAGTTGGTACACTGCAGCATCAACATTTTGACAGTTGGTACACTGCAGCACCAACATTGGGACAGTTGCTACACTGCAGCATCAACATTGGGACAGTTGCTACACTGCAGCATTAACATTGTGACAGTTGCTACACTGCAGCATCAACATTGTGACAGTTGCTACACTGCAGCATCAACATTGTGACAGTTGCTACACTGCAGCATTAACATTGTGACAGTTGCTACACTGCAGCATCAACATTGGGACAGTTGCTACACTGCAGCATCAACATTGGGACAGTTGCTACACTGTAGCGCCAACATTTTGACAGTTGCTACACTGCAGCATTAACATTGTGACAGTTGCTACACTGCAGCATCAACATTGTGGCAGTAGCTACACTGCAGCAACAACATTGTGACAGTTGCTACACTACATCATCAACATTGGGACAGTTGCTGCACTGCAGCATAAACATTGTGACAGTTGCTACAATGCAGCATTAACATTGTGACAGTTGCTACACTGCAGCATCAACATTGAGACAGTTCTACACTGCATCATTAACATTGTGACAGTTGCTAAAACTGCAGCATCAACATTGTGACAGTTGCTAAAACTGCAGCATCAACATTGTGACAGTTGCTAAAACTGCAGCATCAACATTGTGACAGTTGCTACACTGCAGCATCAACATTGGGACAGTTGCTACACTGCAGCATCAACATTGGGACAGTTGCTACACTGCAGCATCAACATTGGGACAGTTGCTACCCTGCAGCATCAACACTGGGGCAGTTCTACACTGCAGCATCAACATTGGGACAGTTGCTACACTGCAGCATCAACATTGGGACAGTTGCTACACTGCAGCATCAACATTGGGACAGTTCTACACTGCAGCATTAACATTGTGACAGTTGCTACACTGCAGCATGAACAATGGGACAGTTGCTACACTGCAGCATCAACATTGGGACAGTTGCTACAGTGCAGCATCAACATTGGGACAGTTCTACACTGCAGCATTAACATTGTGACAGTTGCTACAGTGCAGCATCAACATTGGGACAGTTCTACACTGCAGCATTAACATTGTGACAGTTGCTACACTGCAGCATCAACATTGGGACAGTTGCTACACTGCAGCATCAACATTGTGACAGTTGCTAAAACTGCAGCATCAACATTGTGACAGTTGCTAAAACTGCAGCATCAACATTGTGACAGTTGCTACACTGCAGCATGAACATTGGGACAGTTGCTACCCTGCAGCATCAACATTGGGACAGTTCTAAACTGCAGCATCAACATTGGGACAGTTGCTACACTGCAGCATCAACATTGGGACAGTTGCTACACTGCAGCATCAACATTGGGACAGTTCTACACTGCAGCATTAACATTGTGACAGTTGCTACACTGCAGTATCAACAATGGGACAGTTGCTACACTGCAGCATCAACATTGGGACAGTTGCTACACTGCAGCATCAACATTGGGACAGTTCTACACTGCAGCATTAACATTGTGACACTTGCTACAGTGCAGCATCAACATTGGGACAGTTCTACACTGCAGCATTAACATTGTGACAGTTGCTACACTGCAGCATCAACATTGGGACAGTTGCTACACTGCAGTATCAACATTGGGATAGTTGCTACACTGCAGCATCAACATTGAGACAGTTCTACACTGCAGCATTAACATTGTGACAGTTGCTACACTGCAGCATCAACATTGTGACAGCTCCTACACTGCAGCATCAACATTGGGACAGTTCTATACTGCAGCATTAACACTGTGACTGTTGCTATACTGCAGCATAAACATTGGGACAGTTGCTACACTGCAGCATCAACATTGGGACAGTTGCTACACTGCAGCATCAACATTGGGACAGTTGCTACACTGCAGCATCAACATTGGGACAGTTGCTACCCTGCAGCATCAACATTGGGACAGTTCTACCCTGCAGCATCAACATTGGGACAGTTGCTACACTGCAGCATCAACATTGGGACAGTTGCTACACTGCAGCATCAACATTGGGACAGTTCTACACTGCAGCATTAACATTGTGACAGTTGCTACAGTTCAGCATCAACACTGGGACAGTTATACACTGCAGCATTAGCATTGTGACAGTTGCTACACTGCAGCATCAACATTGGGACAGTTGCTACACTGCAGCATCAACATTGGGATAGTTGCTACACTGCAGCATCAACATTGAGACAGTTCTACAGTGCAGCATTAACATTGTGACAGTTGCTACACTGCAGCATCAACATTGTGACAGCTGCTACACTGCAGCATCAACATTGGGACAGTTCTACACTGCAGCATTAACACTGTGACTGTTGCTACACTGCAGCATCAACATTGGGACAGTTCTAAACTGCAGCATTAACATTGTGACAGTTGCTACACTGCAACATCAACATTGGGACAGTTGCTACACTGCAGCATCAACATTGGGACAGTTGCTACACTGCAGCATCAACATTGTGACAGTTCTACACTGCAGCATTAACATTGTGACAGTTGTTACACTGCAGCATCAACATTGGGACAGTTCCTACACTGCAGCATCAACATTGGGACAGTTCTGCACTGCAGCATTAACATTGTGACAGTTGCTACACTGCAGCATAAACATTGGGACAGTTCCTACACTGCAGCATCAACATTGGGACAGTTCTACACTGCAGCATTAACATTGTGACAGTTGCTAGAGTTCAGCGTCAACATTGTGACAGTTGCTACACTGCAGCATTAACATTGTGACAGTTGCTACAGTTCAGCATCAACACTGGGACAGTTATACACTGCAGCATCAACATTGGGACAGTTCTACACTGCAGCGTTAACACTGTGATTGTTGCTACACTGCAGCATCAACATTGGGATAGTTCTAAACTGCAGCATTAACATTGTGACAGTTGCTACACTGCAGCATCAACATTGGGACAGTTGCTACACTGCAGCATCAACATTGGTACAGTTGCTACACTGCAGCATCAACATTGGGACAGTTCCTACACTGCAGCATCAACATTGGGAAAGTTCTGCACTGCAGCATTAACATTGTGACAGTTGCTACACTGCAGCATCAACATTGGGACAGTTCCTACACTGCAGCATCAATATTGGAACAGTTCTACACTGCAGCATTAACATTGTGACAGTTGCTACACTGCAGCATTAACATTGTGACAGTTGCTACAGTTCAGCATCAACACTGGGACAGTTATACACTGCAGCATTAACATTGTGACAGTTGCTACACTGCAGCATCAACATTGGGACAGTTGCTACACTGCAGCATCAACATTGGGATAGTTGCTACACTGCAGCATCAACATTGAGACAGTTCTACACTGCAGCATTAACATTGTGACAGTTGCTACACTGCAGCATCAACATTGTGACAGCTGCTACACTGCAGCATCAACATTGGGACAGTTCTAAACTGCAGCATTAACATTGTGACAGTTGCTACACTGCAGCATCAACATTGGGACAGTTGCTACACTGCAGCATCAACATTGGGACAGTTGCTACACTGCAGCAGCAACATTGTGACAGTTCTACACTGCAGCATTAACATTGTGACAGTTGCTACACTGCAGCATCAACATTGTGAGTTCCTACACTGCAGCATCAACATTGTGACAGTTCTGCACTGCAGCATTAACACTGTGACAGTTGCTACACTGCAGCATCAACATTGGGACAGTTCCTACACTGCAGCATCAATATTGGAACAGTTCTACACTGCAGCATTAACATTGTGACAGTTGCTACACTGCAGCATCAACATTGGGACAGTTGCTACACTGCAGCATCAAAATTGGGATAGTTGCTACACTGCAGCATCAACATTGAGACAGTTCTACACTGCAGCATTAACATTGTGACAGTTGCTACACTGCAGCATCAACATTGTGACAGCTGCTACACTGCAGCATCAACATTGGGACAGTTCTAAACTGCAGCATTAACATTGTGACAGTTGCTACACTGCAGCATCAACATTGGGACAGTTGCTACACTGCAGCATCAACATTGGGACAGTTGCTACACTGCAGCAGCAACATTGTGACAGTTCTACACTGCAGCATTAACATTGTGACAGTTGCTACACTGCAGCATCAACATTGGGACAGTTCCTACACTGCAGCATCAGTATTGGAACAGTTCTACACTGCAGCATTAACATTGTGACACTTGCTACACTGCAGCATCAACATTGCGACAGTTCTACACTGCAGCATTAACATTGTGACAGTTGCTAAACTGCAGCATCAACATTGTGACAGTTGCTACACTGCAGCATCAACATTGGGACAGTTCTACACTGCAGCATCAACATTGTGACAGTTGCTTGTGAAGGCTTACTCAGCCCTGTAACAACTTCAGACAGTATTACCAAGGCTGGCTCCTCCTCAGGAAAATTAGTGAATAGAAAAAGCAATAATAACAGACAAACATAAACACTTTATTATATAGAAAATATAAAACACTTAAATATGAAATATTAATCCTACATTAAAGAAAATGAAAAATGAAAAATGTAAATGATAACTGAATTCAACGCTAATATATATAGGGGTGCCTGGTGTTGGTGACACTGTTGTTGAAATCGTAGCCGTGGCTGATGTGGGTGGGGGTCGCAGGTGTTGGTGACCACCACTGGCTAGTTCTTCGCAGAGTATCGCCGTGAGTATTATCCCGATGACAGGAAAGCAGGTTCTTTACCGCTGCAATGATGTGGGGTTACGTCCTGAAATTTCATACAGGTGCACAGGTAATTAAATCCAAAATGGGACGTCTCCAGGACGTTAGTCCGTCTCCTGTTCTTCTCGTTAATTGACAGGTGACCTTCTCTGTCATCCAAGCTGAAAACATAGACAGGTTACCCACTGCTTAAAAATCACTCTCCATGGCAAGTACAATACCCAAAAGATGTGGTGATTATTACAACAGTCAACCTAGAGCAAGACTGAAAGGACTAAGTTTATTATTGGTCAAAAGTGAAGCTTTCAACCGATAAATCCACTAGAATACAAGGCATGCATGTACTTATAGTAGTGTTGAGAGCTGTGAGTCGAGTGATTTACTGTTTGACCAGAGCCCCACACGTCACCTTTCGGGGGGGGGAAGAGGGAGGGGAAGGGATAGTGGGAGCTAGACTGACCCTACGTTAACAAGTAGCCGGCAGTCAAACTATCACTTTCAGGGAGGGGGAAAAAGGCGGGAAAAACGGGAGCTTGACTTACCCTACCTTAACTAGTAGCCGGCAATGAAACTATCACTTTCGGGGAGGGGGAAGAAAGGCGCGAGCTTGACTTACCCTACCTTAACTAGTAGCCGGCAATGAAACTATCGTTACTATATCGCTACTCCTATCTATTGAACTTTTCCCTCACATTGCTACACTGCAGCAACAACATTGGGACAGTTCTACACTGCAGCATCAACATTGGGACAGTTCTACACTGCAGCATTAACGTTGTGACAGTTCCTACACTGCAGCATCAACATTGGGAGGGTTCTACACTGCAGCATCAACATTGGGACAGTTCTACACTGCAGCATTAACACAGTGACAGTTGCTACACTGGAGCATCAACACTGGGACAGTTCTACACTGCAGCATTAACATTGTGACAGTTCCTACACTGCAGCATCAACATTGGGACAGTTCTACACTGCAGCATCAACATTGGGACAGTTCTACACTGCAGCATCAACATTGTTACAGTTGCTACACTGCAGCATCAACATTGGGACAGTTCTACACTGCAGCATTAACACTGTCACAGTTGCTACACTGCAGCATCAACATTGGGACAGTTCTACACTGCAGCATTAAAATTGTGACAGTTGCTACACTGCAGCATCAACATTGTGACAGTTGCTACACTGCAGCATTAACATTGTGACAGTTGCTACACTGCAGCATCAACATTGTGACAGCTGCTACACTGCAGCATCAACATTGGGACAGTTCTAAACTGCAGCATTAACATTGTGACAGTTGCTACACTGCAGCATCAACATTGGGACAGTTGCTACACTGCAGCATCAACATTGGGACAGTTGCTACACTGCAGCAGCAACATTGTGACAGTTCTACACTGCAGCATTAACATTGTGACAGTTGCTACACTGCAGCATCAACATTGTGACAGTTCCTACACTGCAGCATCAACATTGGGACAGTTCTGCACTGCAGCATTAACACTGTGACAGTTGCTACACTGCAGCATCAACATTGGGACAGTTCCTACACTGCAGCATCAATATTGGAACAGTTCTACACTGCAGCATTAACATTGTGACAGTTGCTACACTGCAGCATCAACATTGGGACAGTTGCTACACTGCAGCATCAAAATTGGGATAGTTGCTACACTGCAGCATCAACATTGAGACAGTTCTACACTGCAGCATTAACATTGTGACAGTTGCTACACTGCAGCATCAACATTGTGACAGCTGCTACACTGCAGCATCAACATTGGGACAGTTCTAAACTGCAGCATTAACATTGTGACAGTTGCTACACTGCAGCATCAACATTGTGACAGTTGCTACACTGCAGCATCAACATTGGGACAGTTGCTACACTGCAGCAGCAACATTGTGACAGTTCTACACTGCAGCATTAACATTGTGACAGTTGCTACACTGCAGCATCAACATTGGGACAGTTCCTACACTGCAGCATCAACATTGGGACAGTTCTGCACTGCAGCATTAACATTGTGACAGTTGCTACACTGCAGCATCAACATTGGGACAGTTCCTACACTGCAGCATCAGTATTGGAACAGTTCTACACTGCAGCATTAACATTGTGACACTTGCTACACTGCAGCATCAACATTGCGACAGTTCTACACTGCAGCATTAACATTGTGACAGTTGCTAAACTGCAGCATCAACATTGTGACAGTTGCTACACTGCAGCATCAACATTGGGACAGTTCTACACTGCAGCATCAACATTGTGACAGTTGCTTGTGAAGGCTTACTCAGCCCTGTAACAACTTCAGACAGTATTACCAAGGCTGGCTCCTCCTCAGGAAAATTAGTGAATAGAAAAAGCAATAATAACAGACAAACATAAACACTTTATTATATAGAAAATATAAAACACTTAAATATGAAATATTAATCCTACATTAAAGAAAATGAAAAATGAAAAATGTAAATGATAACTGAATTCAACGCTAATATATATAGGGGTGCCTGGTGTTGGTGACACTGTTGTTGAAATCGTAGCCGTTGCTGATGTGGGTGGGGGTCGCAGGTGTTGGTGACCACCACTGGCTAGTTCTTCGCAGAGTATCGCCGTGAGTATTATCCCGATGACAGGAAAGCAGGTTCTTTACCGCTGCAATGATGTGGGGTTACGTCCTGAAATTTCATACAGGTGCACAGGTAATTAAATCCAAAATGGGACGTCTCCAGGACGTTAGTCCGTCTCCTGTTCTTCTCGTTAATTGACAGGTGACCTTCTCTGTCATCCAAGCTGAAAACATAGACAGGTTACCCACTGCTTAAAAATCACTCTCCATGGCAAGTACAATACCCAAAAGATGTGGTGATTATTACAACAGTCAACCTAGAGCAAGACTGAAAGGACTAAGTTTATTATTGGTCAAAAGTGAAGCTTTCAACCGATAAATCCACTAGAATACAAGGCATGCATGTACTTATAGTAGTGTTGAGAGCTGTGAGTCGAGTGATTTACTGTTTGACCAGAGCCCCACACGTCACCTTTCGGGGGGGGGGGAAGAGGGAGGGGAAGGGATAGTGGGAGCTAGACTGACCCTACGTTAACAAGTAGCCGGCAGTCAAACTATCACTTTCAGGGAGGGGGAAAAAGGCGGGAAAAACGGGAGCTTGACTTACCCTACCTTAACTAGTAGCCGGCAATGAAACTATCACTTTCGGGGAGGGGGAAGAAAGGCGCGAGCTTGACTTACCCTACCTTAACTAGTAGCCGGTAATGAAACTATCGTTACTATATCGCTACTCCTATCTATTGAACTTTTCCCTCACATTGCTACACTGCAGCAACAACATTGGGACAGTTCTACACTGCAGCATCAACATTGGGACAGTTCTACACTGCAGCATTAACGTTGTGACAGTTCCTACACTGCAGCATCAACATTGGGAGGGTTCTACACGGCAGCATCAACATTGGGACAGTTCTACACTGCAGCATTAACACAGTGACAGTTGCTACACTGGAGCATCAACACTGGGACAGTTCTACACTGCAGCATTAACATTGTGACAGTTCCTACACTGCAGCATCAACATTGGGACAGTTCTACACTGCAGCATCAACATTGGGACAGTTCTACACTGCAGCATCAACATTGTTACAGTTGCTACACTGCAGCATCAACATTGGGACAGTTCTACACTGCAGCATTAACACTGTCACAGTTGCTACACTGCAGCATCAACATTGGGACAGTTCTACACTGCAGCATTAAAATTGTGACAGTTGCTACACTGCAGCATCAACATTGTGACAGTTGCTACACTGCAGCATTAACATTGTGACAGTTGCTACACTGCAGCATCAACATTGTGACAGTTGCTGCACTGCAGCATCAACACTGGGACAGTTCTACACTGCAGCATTAACATTGTGAAAGTTGCTACACTGCAGCATCAACATTGTGACAGTTGCTACACTGCAGCATCAACATTGGGACAGTGCTACACTGCAGCATTAACACTGTCACAGTTGCTACACTGCAGCATCAACATTGGGACAGTTACTACTATGCAGCATTAACATTGTGACAGTTGCTACACTGCAGCATCAACATTGGGACAGTGCTACACTGCAGCATTAACACTGTGACAGTTGCTACACTGCAGCATCAAGATTGGGACAGTTACTACTATGCAACATCAACATTGTGACAGTTGCTACACTGCAGCATCAACATTTGGACAGTTACTACTATGCAGCATCAACATTGTGACAGTTACTACTATGCAGCATCAACATTGTGACAGTTACTACACTGCAGCATCAACACTGTGACAGTTACTACTATGCAGCATCAACACTGTGACAGTTGCTACTATGCAGCATTAACACTGTGACAACTACTACACTGCAGCATCAACACTGTGATAGTTACTACTATGCAGCATCAACACTGTGACAGTTACTACTATGCAGCATCAACACTGTGACAGTTACTACTATGCAGCATCAACACTGTGACAGTTACTACTATGCAGCATCAACACTGTGACAGTTACTACTATGCAGCATCAACACTGTGACAGTTACTACTATGCAGCATCAACATTGTGACAGTTACTACACTGCAGCATTAACACTGTGACAGTTACTACTATACAGCATTAACACTGTGACAGTTACTACTATGCAGCATCAACACTGTGACAGTTACTACACTGCAGCATCAACACTGTGACAGTTACTACTATGCAGCATCAACATTGTGACAGTTACTACTATGCAGCATCAACATTGTGACAGTTACTACTATGCAGCATCAACATTGTGACAGTTACTACTATGCAGCATCAACATTGTGACAGTTACTACACTGCAGCATTAACACTGTGACAGTTACTACTATGCAGCATCAACACTGTGACAGTTACTACTATGCAGCATCAACACTGTGATAGTTACTACTATGCAGCATCAACACTGTGACAGTTACTACTATGCAGCATCAACACTGTGACAGTTACTACTATGCAGCATCAACACTGTGACAGTTACTACTATGCAGCATCAACACTGTGACAGTTACTACTATGCAGCATCAACATTGTGACAGTTACTACTATGCAGCATCAACACTGTGACAATTACTACTATGCAGCATCAACACTCTGACAGTTACTACTATGCAGCATCAACACTGTGACAGTTACTACTATGCAGCATGAACACTGTGACAGTTACTACTATGCAGCATGAACACTGTGACAGTTACTACTATGCAGCATCAACACTGTGACAGTTACTACTATGCAGCATCAACATTGTGACAGTTACTACTATGCAGCATCAACACTGTGACAGTTACTACTATGCAGCATCAACACTGTGACAGTTACTACTATGCAGCATCAACACTGTGACAGTTACTACTATGCAGCATTAACACTGTGACAGTTACTACTATGCAGCATCAACATTGTGAAGTTACTGCTATGCAGCATCAACACTGTGACAGTTACTACTATGCAGCATCAACACTGTGACAGTTACTACTATGCAGCATTAACACTGTGACAGTTACTACTATACAGCATTAACACTGTGACAGTTACTACTATGCAGCATCAACACTGTGACAGTTACTACACTGCAGCATCAACACTGTGACAGTTACTACTATGCAGCATCAACATTGTGACAGTTGCTACTATGCAGCATTAACATTGTGACAGTTACTACTATGGAGCATCAACATTGTGACAGTTACTACTATGCAGCATAACATTGTGACAGTTACTACACTGCAGCATTAACACTGTGACAGTTACTACTATGCAGCATCAACACTGTGACAGTTACTACTATGCAGCATCAACACTGTGACAGTTACTACTATGCAGCATCAACACTGTGACAGTTACTACTATGCAGCATTAACATTGTGACAGTTACTACTATGCAGCATCAACATTGTGACAGTTACTACTATGCAGCATCAACACTGTGACAGTTACTACTATGCTGCATCAACACTGTGACAGTTACTACTATGCAGCATCAACACTGTGACAGTTACTACTATGCAGCATCAACACTGTGACAGTTACTACTATGCAGCATCAACACTGTGACAGTTACTACTATGCAGCATCAACATTGTGACAGTTACTACTATGCAGCATCAACACTGTGACAATTACTACTATGCAGCATCAACACTGTGACAGTTACTACTATGCAGCATCAACACTGTGACAGTTACTACTATGCAGCATCAACACTGTGACAGTTACTACTATGCAGCATCAACACTGTGACAGTTACTACTATGCAGCATCAACATTGTGACAGTTACTACTATGCAGCATCAACACTGTGACAGTTACTACTATGCAGCATCAACACTGTGACAGTTACTACTATGCAGCATCAACACTGTGACAGTTACTACTATGAAGCATCAACACTGTGACAGTTACTACTATGCAGCATCAACATTGTGAAGTTACTACTATGCAGCATCAACACTGTGACAGTTACTACTATGCAGCATCAACACTGTGACAGTTACTACTATGCAGCATCAACACTGTGACAGTTACTACTATGCAGCATCAACATTGTGAAGTTACTACTATGCAGCATCAACACTGTGACAGTTACTACTATGCAGCATTAACACTGTGACAGTTACTACTATGCAGCATTAACAATGTGACAGTTACTACTATGCAGCATCAAGACTGTGACAGTTACTACACTGCAGCATCAAGACTGTGACAGTTACTACTATGCAGCATCAACATTGTGACAGTTGCTACTATGCAGCATTAACATTGTGACAGTTACTACTATGCAGCATCAACATTGTGACAGTTACTACTATGCAGCATCAACATTGTGACAGTTACTACACTGCAGCATTAACACTGTGACAGTTACTACTATGCAGAATCAACACTGTGACAGTTACTACTATGCAGCATCAACACTGTGACAGTTAGTACTATGCAGCATCAACACTGTGACAGTTACTACTATGCAGCATTAACATTGTGACAGTTACTACTATGCAGCATCAACATTGTGACAGTTACTACTATGCAGCATCAACATTGTGACAGTTACTACACTGCAGCATTAACACTGTGACAGTTACTACTATGCAGCATCAACACTGTGACAGTTACTACTATGCAGCATCAACACTTTGACAGTTACTACTATGCAGGATCAACACTGTGACAGTTACTACAAAGCAGCATCAACATTGTGACAGTTACTACTATGCAGCATCAACACTGTGACAGTTACTACTATGCAGCATCAACACTGTGACAGTTACTACTATGCAGCATCAACACTGTGACAGTTACTACACTGCAGCATCAACACTGTGACAGTTACTACTATGCAGCATCAACACTGACAGTTACTACTATGCAGCATCAACACTGTGACAGTTACTACTATGCAGCATCAACACTGTGACAGTTACTACTATGCAGCATCAACACTGTGACAGTTACTACTATGCAGCATTAACACTGTGACAGTTACTACTATGCAGCATCAACACTGTGACAGTTACTACTATGCAGCATCAACACTGTGACAGTTACTACTATGCAGCATCAACACTGTGACAGTTACTACTATGCAGCATCAACACTGTGACAGTTACTACTATGCAGCATCAACACTGTGACAGTTACTACTATGCAGCATTAACACTGTGACAGTTACTACTATGCAGCATCAACACTGTGACAGTTACTACTATGCAGCATCAGCACTGTGACAGTTACTACTATGCAGCATCAACACTGTGACAGTTACTACTATGCAGCATCAACACTGTGACAGTTACTACTATGCAGCATCAACACTGTGACAGTTACTACTATGCAGCATCAACACTGTGACAGTTACTACTATGCAGCATCAACACTGTGACAGTTATTACTATGCAGCATCAACACTGTGACAGTTACTACTATGCAGCATCAACATTGGGACAGTTACTACTATGCAGCATCAACACTGTGACAGTTACTACTATGCAGCATTAACATTGTGACAGTTACTACTATGCAGCATCAACATTGTGACAGTTACTACTATGCAGCATCAACATTGTGGCAGTTACTACACTGCAGCATTAACTGTGACAGTTACTACTATGCAGCATCAACACTGTGACAGTTACTACTATGCAGCATCAACACTTTGACAGTTACTACTTTGAAGCATCAACACTGTGACAGTTACTACAAAGCAGCATCAACATTGTGACAGTTACTACTATGCAGCATCAACACTGTGACAGTTACTACTATGCAGTATCAACACTGTGACAATTACTACTATGCAGCATCAACACTGTGACAGTTACTACACTGCAGCATCAACACTGTGACAGTTACTACTATGCAGCATCAACACTGTGACTGTTACTACTATGCTCTGGTGGGCTCTGGTGGCCTGGTGGTTAACGCTCTCGCTTCACACGGCGAGGGCCTGGGTTCGATTCCCAGCCAGAGTAGAAACATTGGACGTGTTTCTTTCCACCTGTTGTCTATGTTCCCCATCAGTAAAATGGGTACCTGGGTGTTAGTCGACTGGTGTGGGTCGCATCCTGGGACACTGACCTAAGGAGGCCTGGTCACAGACCAGGCCGCGGGGGCGTTGACCCCCGGAACTCTGTCCAGATAAACTCCAGATGCAGCATCAACACTGTGACAGTTACTACTATGCAGCATCAACACTGTGACAGTTACTACTATGCAGCATCAACACTGTGACAGTTACTACTATGCAGCATTAACACTGTGATAGTTACTACTATGCAGCATCAACACTGTGACAGTTACTACTATGCAGCATCAACACTGTGACAGTTACTACTATGCAGCATCAACACTGTGACAGTTACTACTATGCAGCATCAACACTGTGACAGTTACTACTATGCAGCATCAACACTGTGACAGTTACTACTATGCAGCATTAACACTGTGACAGTTACTACTATGCAGCATCAACACTGTGACAGTTACTACTATGCAGCATCAGCACTGTGACAGTTACTACTATGCAGCATCAACACTGTGACAGTTACTACTATGCAGCATCAACACTGTGACAGTTACTACTATGCAGCATCAACACTGTGACAGTTACTACTATGCAGCATCAACACTGTGACAGTTACTACTATGCAGCATCAACACTGTGACAGTTACTACTATGCAGCATCAACACTGTGACAGTTACTACTATGCAGCATCAACACTGGGACAGTTACTACTATGCAGCATCAACACTGTGACAGTTACTACTATGCAGCATCAACACTGTGACAGTTACTACTATGCAGCATCAACACTGTGACAGTTACTACTATGCAACATCAACACTGTGACAGTTACTACTATGCAGCATCAACATTGGGACAGTTACTACTATGCAGCATCAACACTGTGACAGTTACTAATATGCAGCATCAACACTGTGACAGTTACTACTATGCAGCATCAACACTGTGACAGTTACTACTATGCAGCATCAACACTGTGACAGTTACTACTATGCAGCATCAACACTGTGACAGTTAGTACTATGCAGCATCAACACTGTGACAGTTACTACTATGCAGCATCAACACTGTGACAGTTACTACTATGCAGCATCAACACTGTGACAGTTACTACTATGCAGCATCAACACTGTGACAGTTACTACTATGCAGCATCAACACTGTGACAGTTACTACTATGCAGCATCAACATTGGAACAGTTACTACTATGCAGCATCAACACTGTGACAGTTACTACTATGCAGCATCAACACTGTGACAGTTACTACTATGCAGCATCAACACTGTGACAGTTACTACTATGCAGCATCAACACTGTGACAGTTACTACTATGCAGCATCAACACTGTGACAGTTACTACTATGCAGCATTAACATTGTGACAGTTACTACTATGCAGCATCAACATTGTGACAGTTACTACTATGCAGCATCAACATTGTTACAGTTACTACACTGCAGCATTAACACTGTGACAGTTACTACTATGCAGCATCAACACTGTGACAGTTACTACTATGCAGCATCAACACTTTGACAGTTACTACTATGCAGCATCAACACTATGACAGTTACTACTATGCAGCATCAACATTGTGACAGTTACTACTATGCAGCATCAACACTGTGACAGTTACTACTATGCAGCATCAACACTGAGACAGTTACTACTATGCAGCATCAACACTGTGACAGTTACTACACTGCAGCATCAACACTGTGACAGTTACTACTATGCAGCATCAACACTGTGACAGTTACTACTATGCAGCATCAACACTGTGACAGTTACTACTATGCAGCATCAACACTGTGACAGTTACTACTATGCAGCATCAACATTGTGACAGTTACTACTATGCAGCATCAACACTGTGACAGTTACTACTATGCAGCATCAACACTGTGACAGTTACTACTATGCAGCATCAACACTGTGACAGTTACTACTATGCAGCATCAACACTGTGACAGTTACTACTATGCAGCATCAACACTGTGACAGTTACTACTATGCAGCATCAACACTGTGACAGTTACTACTATGCAGCATCAACACTGTGACAGTTACTACTATGCAGCATCAACACTGTAACAGTTACTACTATGCAGCATCAACATTGGATCAGTTACTACTATGCAGCATCAACACTGTGACAGTTACTACTATGCAGCATCAACACTGTGACAGTTACTACTATGCAGCATCAACACTGTGACAGTTACTACTATGCAGCATCAACACTGTGACAGTTACTACTATGCAGCTTCAACATTGGGACAGTTACTACTATGCAGCATCAACACTGTGACAGTTACTACTATGCAGCATCAACACTGTGACAGTTACTACTATGCAGCATCAACACTGTGACAGTTACTACTATGCAGCATCAACATTGTGACAGTTACTACTATGCAGCATCAACACTGTGACAGTTACTACTATGCAGCATCAACACTGTGACAGTTACTACTATGCAGCATCAACACTGTGACAGTTACTACTATGCAGCATCAACACTGTGACAGTTACTACTATGCAGCATCAACATTGGGACAGTTACTACTATGCAGCATCAACACTGTGACAGTTACTACTATGCAGCATCAACATTGTGACAGTTACTACTATGCAGCATCAACATTGTGACAGTTACTACTATGCAGCATCAACATTGGGACAGCGCTACACTGCAGCATTAACACTGTGACAGTTACTACTATGCAGTATTAACACTGTGACAGTTACTACTATGCAGCAATCAACATTGTGACAGTTACTACTATGCAGCATCAACATTGGGACAGTGCTACACTGCAGCATTAACACTGTGACAGTTACTACTATGCAGCATTAACACTGTGACAGTTACTACTATGCAGCATTAACACTGTGACAGTTACTACTATGCAGCATCAACATTGTGACAGTTATTACTATGCAGCATCAACATTGTGACAGTTACTACTATGCAGCATCAACATTGTGACAGTTACTACTATGCAGCATCAACATTGTGACAGTTACTACTATGCAGCATCAACATTGGGACAGTGCTACACTGCAGCATTAACACTGTGACAGTTACTACTATGCAGCATTAACACTGTGACAGTTACTACTATGCAGCACCAACATTGTGACAGTTACTACTATGCAGCATCAACATTGGGACAGTGCTACACGGCAGCATTAACACTGTGACAGTTACTACTATGCAACATTAACACTGTGACAGTTACTACTATGCAGCATTAACACTGTGACAGTCACTACTATGCAGCATCAACATTGTGACAGTTACTACTATGCAGCATCAACCTTGTGACAATTACTACTATGCAGCATCAACATTGTGACAGTTACTACTATGCAGCATCAACATTGTGACAGTTACTACTATGCAGCATCAACCTTGTGACAGTTACTACTATGCAGCATCAACTTTGTGACAGTTACTACTATGCAGCATCAACATTGTGACAGTTACTACTATGCAGCATTAACACTGTGACAGTTACTACTATGCAGCATAGTACTACTATCACTATTACTTACATTATTATCTACATTAACACTTACACTATTAATTACATTATAACTTTCATTGTTTCTAACATTATTACTTAAAATATAACATTTTTACAAACATTATTACTTACAATATTACATTATTTCTTACTTTATTACTTACAAACTTACCTTATTACTTACATTATGACTTATAATATTACTTATAACATTATTTACATCATTATTGCTTGCATGATTACATTATTACTTACAATATCACTTTCAATGTTATATTATTACTTTTAAAATTTTTTCCATTATTATTTATAGTATTGCTTGCATTATTATTTACATTATTACTAACAATATTACTTACAGTATTACTGACATTATTACCTGCCTCGTTACTTAGAGCATTGCTCATATTATTGCTTTCTTATTTACTTACATTATTACTTTCAGCATTATTTATATTGTTACTTAGTGAAGACTTTTGAATCGGTTAGAATTTGTACGGTCACGTTCAGTCATGTTTCACTAACTCAACAAGCGGTAATAATGTGGCGACAAATGTACATATCAAAGTCTGTATTGTAATCAGTTATTTATACACAGACACAGACACAGACACGGACACAGACAGACTGACAGATAGACAGATAGACAGACAGACAGACAGACAGACAGACAGACACACACACACACACACACACACACACACATTGAGAGAGGGAGCAGAGGCGCTATGTGTACCCCTAACAACAATATTCAATACATCTATCGAAACAGGGAGATTGCCCGAGGCATGGAAGACAGCAAATGTAGTCTCAATCTTTAAAAAATGAGACAGACATGAAGCATTAAAGTACAGACCAGTGTCACTGACATGTATAGTATGCAAAATCATGGAGAAGATTATCAGGAAAAGAGTGTTGGAACACCTAGAAAGGAATGATCTCATCAACAGCAGCCAACATGGTTTCAGGGACGGGAAATCCTGTGTCACAAACCTACTGGAGTTCTATGACATGGTGACAGCAGTAAGGCAAGAGAGAGAGGGGTGGGTGGATTGCATATTCTTGGACTGCAAGAAGGCGTTTGACACAGTTCCACACAAGAGACTGGAGCAAAAACTGGAGGACCAAGCAGGGATAACAGGGAAGGCACTACAATGGATCAGGGAATACTTGTCAGGAAGACAGCAGCGAGTCATGGTACGTGGCGAGGTGTCAGAGTGGGCACCTGTGACCAGCGGGGTCCCACAGGGGTCCCACAGGGGTCCCACAGGGGTCAGTCCTAGGACCAGTGCTGTTTCTGGTATTTGTGAACGACATGACGGAAGGAATAGACTCTGAGGTGTCCCTGTTTGCAAATGACGTGAAGTTGTTGAGAAGAATTCACTCGATCGAGGACCAGGCAGAACTACGAAGGGATCTGGACAGGCTGCAGACCTGGTCCAGCAATTGGCTCCTGGAGTTCAACCCCAAGTGCAAAGTCATGAAGATTGGGGAAGGGCAAAGAAGACCGCAGACGGAGTACAGTCTAGGGGGCCAGAGACTACAAACCTCACTCAAGGAAAAAGATCTTGGGGTGAGTATAACACCAGGCACATCTCCTGAAGAGCACATCAACCAAATAACTGCTGCAGCATATGGGCGCTTAGCAAACCTCAGAACAGCATTCCGACATCTTAATAAGGAATCGTTCGGGACCCTGTACACCGTGTACGTTAGGCCCATATTGGAGTATGCGGCACCAGTTTGGAACCCACACCTAGCCAAGCATGTAAAGAAACTAGAGAAAGTGCAAAGGTTTGCAACAAGATTAGTCCCAGAGCTAAGAGGTATGTCCTACGAGGAGAGGTTAAGGGAAATCAACCTGACGACACTTGAGGACAGGAGAGATAGGGGGGACATGATAACGACATACAAAATACTGAGAGGAATTGACAAGGTGGACAAAGACAGGATGTTCCAGAGATGGGACACAGCAACAAGGGGACACAGGTGGAAGTTGAAGACACAGATGAATCACAGGGATGTTAGGAAGTATTTCTTCAGCAACAGAGTAGTCAGGAAGTGGAATAGTTTGGGAAGCGATGTAGTGGAGGCAGGATCCATACATAGCTTTAAACAGAGGTATGATAAAGCTCACGGTACAGGGAGAGTGACCTAGTAGCGACCAGTGAAGAGGCGGGGCCAGGAGCTCGGACTCGACCCCTGTAACCTCAACTAGGTGAGTACAACTAGGTGAGTACACACACACACACACACACACACACACACACACACACTTGTATATACTATACGCATACGTACACAGACACATTATGCAGAAAAAACTGTGAAAAAATAATGGAATTCAAAGCACTTTCGTGATTTCTCACATTATCAATTAACTGATACGAGAAATCACGAAACCGCTTGGAATTTCACTATTTTTTGTCACAATGGTTTTCCTGCATATAGTAATATCACCTGTTTACTCTAATCGTATTGCATATACATATACATATATATATATATATATATATATATATATATATATATATATATATATATATATATATATATATACATATACATATATGTGCGCGCATGTATGTATATATGCATGCATTTACAATTGATTCCATTTGCGATCATCAAATTAATTTAAGAAACACGAGAAACAGAGATTATAATAAATTTTCTACAGTTTTCATTGAGGAGATTTAGAGATTCGCATTTGACACTCATCCATACACAGTAACATGTACACGTGACACTACACAGTAACATGTACACGTGACACTACACAGTAACGTGTACACGTGACACTACACAGTAACATGTACACGTGACACTACACAGTAACATGTACACGTGACACTACACAGTAACATGTACACGTGACACTGCACAGTAACATGTACACGTGACACTACACAGTAACATGTACACGTGACACTACACAGTAACATGTACACGTGACACTACACAGTAACATGTACACGTGACACTACACAGTAACATGTACACGTGACACTACACAGTAACATGTACACGTGACACTACACAGTAACATGTACACGTGACACTACACAGTAACATGTACACGTGACACTACACAGTAACATGTACACGTGACACTACACAGTAACATGTACACGTGACACTACACAGTAACATGTACACGTGACACTACACAGTAACATGTACACGTGACACTACACAGTAACGTGTACACGTGAGACTACACAGTAACATGTACACGTGACACTACACAGTAACGTGTACACGTGACACTACACAGTAACATGTACACGTGACACTACACAGTAACATGTACACGTGACACTACACAGTAACATGTACACGTGACACTACACAGTAACATGTACACGTGACACTACACAGTAACATGTACACGTGACACTACACAGTAACATGTACACGTGACACTACACAGTAACATGTACACGTGACACTACACAGTAACATGTACACGTGACACTACACAATACGTAAACATTATAGTCATTCATACATAACATGTACACATGACATTCATCAACACACAACATGTACACATGACATTCATCAACACACAACATGTACACATGACATTCATCAACACACACCATGTACACATGACACACAATCCTTCACTTGTGTCACAAACGTGTCCCATCTTTACACATTCATGTTTCACAAAGAATGTCGTCAAAATACTGTACACCAACATTCTTTGCCTTATGTATTCTGAATACTGAAGCACATAAATATTTCCTTATTTCTCTTATATTGCCTCTATTACATTGTATAATTTTACCCACCATGTGTCTGAGTACAGACATGTCTATAAGAAAGTGTTCACATGTATGTGTGTGTGTGAGTATTAATGGCAGAGGTTTACAGTGAGATGCATGAGTGTGTACATGTGACCTCGTACATGTTAAATTTGCAGGAGAGAATTGTCTACATTGTGCATATTTGTAGCACATGGCATTGTGTGTGTATTTTCTACTCATGCAAGTGTATGTATAATGGTGCATACGTAAGGTGTATATTTTAATACATAAAACATAATAATTAAAACAACAGTATCAGAGACACTAACAAAGAGTTGTAGCGGACAGGTTGTGGGATCAGCACCTGAAATACTTTTCGTCAAGAGGTCGATTCTCAAAGATTGTTGTCCTTATTTTTCTCCCCGAAACTATTTTTTTTGGCAACGCTTTTTCTCAACACAGAGAAGATCAAAATTCTAACAGTTGTGTGAGACATTGTAGATACATGCATGAAAATGTGTCCACATGTGTGGTATAGTGGTCACAATGTGTGCACATGTGTGGTATAGTGGTCACAATGTGTGCACATGTGTGGTATAGTGGTCACAATGTGTGCACATGTGTGGTATAGTGGTCACAATGTGTGCACATGTGTGGTATAGTGGTCACAATATGTGCACATGTGTGGTATAGTGGTCACAATGTGTGCACATGTGTGGTATAGTGGTCACAATGTGTGCACATGTGTGGTATAGTGGTCACAATGTGTGCACATGTGTGGCATAGTTTTCATAATGTGCACATGTGTGGTATAGTGGTCACAATGTGTGCACATGTGTGGTATAGTGGTCACAATGTGTGCACATGTGTGGCATAGTGGTCACAATGTGTGCACATGTGTGGCATAGTGGTCACAGTGTGTGCACATGTGTGGTATAGTGGTCACAGTGTGTGCACATGTGTGGTATAATGGTCACAATGTGTGCACATGTGTGGTATAGTGGTCACAGTGTGTGCACATGTGTGGTATAGTGGTCACAATGTGTGCACATGTGTGGTATAGTGGTCACAATGTGTGCACATGTGTGGTATAGTGGTCACAATGTGTGCACATGAGTGGTATAGTGGTCACAATGTGTGCACATGTGTGGTATAGTGGTCACAATGTGTGCACATGAGTGGTATAGTGGTCACAATGTGTGCACATGTGTGGTATAGTGGTCATGTGTGTACATGAGTGGTATAGTGGTCATGTGTGTACATGTGTGGTATGGTAGTCATGTGTGCACATGAGTGGTATAGTAGTCATGTGTGCACATGTGTGGTATAGTAGTCATGTGTGTACATGAGTGGTATGGTAGTCATGTGTGCACATGAGTGGTATAGTAGTCATGTGTGCACATGTGTGGTATAGTAGTCATGTGTGTACATGAGTGGTATAGTGGTCATGTGTGTACATGAGTGGTATGGTAGTCATGTGTGCACATGAGTGGTATAGTAGTCATGTGTGCACATGTGTGGTATAGTAGTCATGTGTGCACATGTGTGGTATAGTAGTCATGTGTGCACATGTGTGGTATAGTAGTCATGTGTGTACATGTGTGGTAGTCATATGTGCACATGTGTGGTATAGCAGTCATGTGTGCACATGTGTGGTATAGTAATGTGTGCACATGAGTGGTATAGTAGTAATGTGTGCACATGTGTGGTATAGTAGTCATGTGTGCACATGAGTGGTATAGTAGTAATGTGTGCACATGTGTGGTATAGTAGTCATGTGTGCACATGAGTGGTATAGTAGTCATGTGTGCACATGTGTGGTATAGTAGTCATGTGTGCACATGAGTGGTACAGTAGTCATGTGTGCACATGTGTGGTATAGTAGTCATGTGTGCACATGAGTGGTATAGTAATGTGTGCACATGAGTGGTATAGAAATGTGTGCACATGAGTGGTATAGTAGTCATGTGTGCACATGAGTGGTATAGTAATGTGTGCACATGAGTGGTATAGTAGCCATGCGTGCACATGTGTGGTATAGTAGTCATGTGTGCACATGTGTGGTATAGTAGTCATGTGTGCACATGAGTGGTATAGTAGTCATGTGTGCACATGAGTGGTATAGTAGTCATGTGTGCACATGAGTGGTATAGTAGTCATGTGTGCACATGAGTGGTATAGTAGTCATGTGTGCACATGAGTGGTATAGTAGCATGCGTGCACATGTGTGGTATAGTAGTCATGTGTGCACATGAGTGGTATAGTAGCATGCGTGCACATGAGTGGTATAGTAGTCATGTGTGCACATGTGTGGTATAGTAGTCATGTGTGCACATGAGTGGTATAGTAGTCATGTGTGCACGTGAGTGGTATAGTAGTCATGTGTGCACATGTGTGGTATAGTAGTCATGTGTGCACATGAGTGGTATAGTAATGTGTGCACACGAGTGGTATAGTAGTCATGTGTGCACATGAGTGGTATAGTAGTCATGTGTGCACATGTGTGGTATAGTAGTCATGTGTGCACATGAGTGGTATAGTAGTCATGTGTGCACATGTGTGGTATAGTAGTCATGTGTGCACATGTGTGGTATAGTAGTCATGTGTGCACATGAGTGGTATAGTAGTCATGTGTGCACATGAGTGGTATAGTAGTCATGTGTGCACATGAGTGGTATAGTAGTCATGTGTGCACATGTGTGGTATAGTAGTCATGTGTGCACATGAGTGGTATAGTAATGTGTGCACATGAGTGGTATAGTAGTCATGTGTGCACATGAGTGGTATAGTAGTCATGTGTGCACATGTGTGGTATAGTAGTTGTGGCATGCAAAGAGTACGTAACCTTTATTCGGCGCATGGACACACCCTCATTTACAGGCTATCTCCCCCAACCAGCGAACCAGGTTGCTAAGAGTTGGTGATGGGGCCCCATCGTTCAACTAGTGACCAGGTTCTAGCCAATAAGAAGGTGGGATTGGCAATCACAGAGGTTATGTGGATACCGCTCTCCTGTCTGCCCTTGTCATTCCCATTCTAGAGCTGGTTGAGCACGGTCTGCTATCTTGTGGCTTCTATTTCTGCCTTGCTTACCGTGACGTGCACTATACTTATTACTGTACATAGTGTACATATTGCTGTTCTAAATTGGTGAAGGATAATATAAGTCTAAACTTTTTCTGCTGTGTTTCTTTTGCTCCCATTACACCTGGGATAACAGGCCTTTGAAATCCTGGGTTGTAATAGTAGTCATGTGTGCACATGAGTGGTATAGTAGTCATGTGTGCACATGTGTGGTATAGTAGTCATGTGTGCACATGTGTGGTATAGTAGTCATGTGTGCACATGAGTGGTATAGTAGTCATGTGTGCACATGAGTGGTATAGTAGTCATGTGTGCACATGTGTGGTATAGTAGTCATGTGTGCACATGAGTGGTATAGTAATGTGTGCACACGAGTGGTATAGTAGTCATGTGTGCACATGTGTGGTATATTAGTCATGTGTGCACATGAGTGGTATAGTAGTCATGTGTGCACATGTGTGGTATAGTAGTCATGTGTGCACATGAGTGGTATAGTAGTCATGTGTGCACATGAGTGGTATAGTCATGTGTGCACATGAGTGGTATAGTAGTCATGTGTGCACATGTGTGGTATAGTAGTCAGAATGCGAGATACTGTACGTGTGCATAAGAATTTGAGTTTACATACATGGTAGGATGGGAGGATAGCATTGTGTGTGTGTGTGTGTGTGTACAGGCAAATCCCTCGCATAGACCTCGCCGTCTCAGTGTCATCAAGGAAGGCGCCATGATACTGACAAAGGATTCTCAATCTAAAGAACTGGTGGAATTCCTCCTTTTTTTTTTTAATCAATCCTGAAAATGTGTTTGGTAAACATTTTTGTTAGTGGGTTTGGATTTGAGGAAGAATTACCTAGTATGGGCCAGTAGGTCTGCTGCAGTGTTCCTCCTCTCTGTTGTTCATATGCTGTGTAATACAAATGGGTTTAGAGCTTCTCAAAGCGGTGCATCTCCACTGATGCACCGCTTTGCGAACGATAACATTTACCTAGAATGGTAAATGTTATCTCTTGCAACGACCCTTGTGGATTTAGCGCTTAGCTATTACAAAAATAATAATCTTTAGCATTCATAACACCTATATATTATTTTAGTTTATTTGTAACATTTATTCAGGCTGAAACTGTCTACTGTTTCGTTAATGGGGAAGCTCTAAATCCGTCACTTAGTTCGAGAGGAATGGGAGGCTATTACATTTAATCCGAAAATAGAGAGGGTAGCTCCAGTTCCTCAGATCAAGAGTACTTGATATCAAAGCAGCTGTTGTCTTAAGGAAGTACCACAGAGAGTCATTCCTGCCTCACTATCATCCTGCCTCACTATCATCCTGCCTAACTATCATCCTGCCTAACTATCATCCTGCCTCACTATCATCCTGCCTAACTATCATCCTGCCTAACTATCATCCTGCCTCACTATCATCCTCGCCAGAATCACTGATGAAAAGTTTTTCATTTCGTTTTGAGTCATTACAACAGCTTGTTTAAATTCATTTATTATCTTCTCACTTGTAACTTCTTCACATCGTTTTCTCCAGCATTGCCATAAATTATTTTTTTCGTATTTCTGGATAGAAAATTGGCCATCTGGTGCACAAAATATTCAACTCGTGCATCAGAGGGACAAATTATAAATCTCATGGTATATGTAATAATGGTAGTGTGTATATCAGTGACTGGTTAACTGTAGCATATGCAGGGTACGTTATTATATTTCATGTGCATCAAATGTATCCAGAATCCCACATACCATTAAAAACCAGGTTAAATTTGATAGTTTATGGAATGTGTGGGTGAGAGCACCATTCATCTGTAGAGTAACTGCCAGCTGTAATGGAGACCAGCTGGTCAGGGTGAGGAGGGATGCACCAGGGTAGGCTACCTTGTAACAAGGGACCGTCCGGGAGCTACAGTTCAAGCCTCAGGCTGTCCTCTGTATAGATATCTAAAAGCTGTAGTTTGTGAGAGATTATATACTTACGAACTGTCTTCACAACTCACTGGTATTGCGGTATTTGTTAAATCTTCTGTATAGAGTGTACAATGTATAGAGTGTACAATGTATAGAGTGTACAATGTATAGAGTGTACAATGTATAGAGTGTACAAATTGCACAAGCTTGTAAAAAAAGTTTATAAGCTAACAATTGGTGTATACTTTTTTTTTCTGAATCCTTTAATTACAGTATTGACTGCGTTCAAGCTGGTATCTTAAACTGTCAAGTACAATAGGCCTGTTAAACAGTACCTGTGCTGGTAATATATTAAATTTTGAGATACGCCTAAATCTTATGATATAAGTAATAATCTTTAAGCCTAGATCATTGACTGGTTCACTGACACAATGAAGTGAGTAATATCGAATATTAATGTGAAACATGACGAGTGGATTCCTCGGAATTGGTCATTCATCCATTTATATCATAATATACATAAATAATTTTGTAATGAGGCTCATACGAAAACAAATTCATTGATTACAGATGACTCAAAAACAGGATGGCTTCGTCAGGTAGTCGCAACAGTCATAAAAGTGGGAGTTTAAGAACGATGTGGGTGAGTTAATTCATTCTGGGCACATAAATTATGAAAATTAGACACATGTGAAACATCTGGGTATCTTTAATGTAGACATTTCGTCATCCAGTGGCTTTATCAATACAAATTCTAGGACATAATTTTATGACAGTAGAACTATATACAAAAGATGAGGTAATCAGTCCCTCAACCTTGCAGTTGGTGTGAAGAGCACTGTAGTCGTGAAGAATCTGGAGCACAGGCGAAGAGGCTGGCGCTTTTATACTGGCGTCAGGTGAAAAGGGGACGGGTAGCAGACGAAGGCATTGTCACTGGTAGGTGGGATTCCCTAGTAGATGTAGGTCATACCCAAGGGTCGGGTTAGTAGAAGTGAAGAAGGCTGTGGAGATGTCCTCTGAACCAAGATTCGATGATGCTACCGTATCCCATTTTCACCTGACGCCAGTATATAAGCGCCAGTCTTCTTGCCTGTTCTCCAGATCCTTCACGACTACGGTGCTCTTCACACCAACTCCAAGGCTGAGGGACAGATTACCTCATTTTTTTATATATAGTTCTACTGTCTTCAAATTATGTCCTAGAATTTGTATTGATAAAGCCACTGGATGGCGCAACATCTACATTAAAGATGGCCAGGTTAGATCAGCAAGAAGAGTCAGCATGGTGGCCAAGTTGATCATCGACCGTCAAAGTAAGTCTGGTCAGCAAGTTAAGTCTCCACGGGTCTGTTCTAACTTGTATAGTTCCTATGAATTTTTCGTTTTTTTTTATTATGTACAAAATATGCCCTGAATCGGCCTCACTGTAATGCAAATTATTATAATAAATACTCGAGGATACAATTACAGTTCACCTTGATAGTCATCATGGTGCATTAACACTGCATCAAGATCCTTCTTACAGTTCACCTTGATAGTCATCAAAGTGCATCTGATCTGCATCAAGATCCTTCTTACAGTTCACCTTGATAGTCATCAAGGTGCATCAACACTGCATCAAGACCCTTCTTACAGTTCACAACTATGGAGGTAATCCAGCCATACCTCTCTTCTCTCGCCTCACTTCTCTAACATTGTCATAGAACTTCAGCAGGTTTATAAGGCAGGATTTACCAAATCTATAACCGTGTTGGTTGTTGCTTATTAACCCACTACATTCCAGGTGTAATTTATTAACCCGCTACATTCCAGGTGTTGTTTATTAACCCGCTACATTCCAGGTGTTGTTTATTAACCCGCTACATTCCAGGTGTTGCTTATTAACCCGCTACATTCCAGGTGTTTATTAACCCGCTACATTCCAGGCGTTTATTAACCCGCTACATTCCAGGCGTTTATTAACCCGCTACATTCCAGGCATTTATTAACCAGCTACGTTACAGGTGTTTATTAACCCACTACATTCCAGGTGTTTATTAACCCGCTACATTCCAGGTGTTTATTAACCCGCTACATTCCAGGCGTTTATTAACCCGCTACATTCCAGGCGTTTATTAACCCGCTACATTCCAGGCATTTATTAACCCGCTATATTACAGGTGTTTATTAACCCGCTACATTACAGGTGTTTATTAACCCGCTATATTACAGGTGTTTATTAACCCGCTACATTACAGGTGTTTATTAACCCGCTACATTACAGGTGTTTATTAACCCGCTACATTACAGGTGTTTATTAACCCGCTACATTCCAGGTGTTTATTAACCCACTACATTCCAGGTGTTTATTAACCAGCTACATTCCAGGTGTTTATTAACCCGCTACATTACAGGTGTTCCACATATCTTTTAATAAACTTCTCCAACACATTACTATGAATGTCAGCGACACAGTTTGTCACTTTTCGTAAAGGACGGGACTGCACCAGCTGTCTTGCATCTCTCTGCCAGCTGTCTTGCATCTCTCTGCCAGCTGTCTTGCATCTCTCTGCCAGCTGTCTTGCGTCTCTCTGCCAGCTGTCTTGCATCTCTCTGCCAGCTGTCTTGCATCTCTCTGCCAGCTGTCTTGCATCTCTCTGCCAGCTGTCTTGCATCTCTCTGCCAGCTGTCCTGTAGCAAGTGACTTGCTGAAAATTTTTCTTAATGGTTCTCTCAGTGCTTTCGTTCACTCTCTCAAATAATATAGATACATACTTTCTCTTACAAATGTCTTCCAGGTAACTAGCTAACTCAGTAGTTTCTTTACTTTCTGCTGTGTATTGTGTCCAGTAACAGCACGTGTGCTCTTCCTTCTACACTCTGATAATGTTTCTCTTTTTTCTTGAGACTTCCTGTGAAGGTCATTCCCATCTGAATCATAGTTTAATATTTTTATGTTGGTACTATAGAATCTACGCCATCTAGTACCTAATTTCAGCCACCAAAAAAAATCAAATTTTCTTCATAGCTTCAATTCTTCTCCTGTTCCTACTAATTCTCAAAGACTTAATGAAGGTGGTGGCAAAACAATAATGTAAAGTATCATGAAACTTGTCGATTAAAATTCAAAAGCACAAACCAGTAAAAAGTACTAACAGTCTGACTCAGGAAAGATGTCAACAGCAGTGCACGAATGAAACATTTCCGAACATTTCGTAACATTTCGTCAGTCCGTCTGTGTGCTAATGTCTCCGATATTGTTGTTATTTGTTGTGATGTATGAATGCTAACATATATTGCACACTGAATGTTGTTGTACACTGTGTTGCAAAGATATATGGAAAGCCAGTAAGTAATGAAAAAGACACAGTTGTACGAGGGAACTATTGAATGAAGAATCTTGTTTCACAGGTGATAGTTCCTCTCTGCTATTATGTCTTGTTTTTTATCATCATACTTTGTGTTGTGATGTGTATAAAGTCCGTCTGCTACACCAGAGTTAGTAACACTGTATGTAACCTGTCCACCACCAGTTAAGAAAATGTTTATCTCTAAACTTGGTATTAGAGTAAATACTTCATACATAAACTGAGACACACCTATCGAATGTATATTTTTATTATCATTATTATTATTACACTTTACTGTGTAAGTTGTTATAAAATAACATATTTTGCAAATTATTATTTTTGTTATTAATTTATTTAATATTCGTTTAGTTTGGCATTTGTTATGCAGGGTTCTGCATGACATTGTAATGTATATACAGTGGAGAAGTGTGCCATAATAATAGATGAATGTTATAATTGTAAAGAATAATTTTATAATTCATAATGTGCATTTGGGGGCACTGTAAAGTACTCTAACTGTAATTATAAAGAAATCCTGCTAGGGATTTATTTTCCAAGGGTGTTTGGGTATGCGGAGTGAGCGTGGCTGGGAGAGTCACGTGGGGTCAGCATGGTGTGGAGGCTGGCGTCGGAGATCCTGTGTATTTGAGCTAAGTTTGTAGTCGTGTACTCCTTTTGTTTAGCTAACCCAAGCCATAGGCTATTCTATGGCTTACCTGTATGTTCACCCAGGCTCTGACATGGCCAGGATGCTGTGGGATGAGTGAGGAAATAAGAAATGGGGTTTGTGGTGACGGTCTGGCGCTGACTAGGCCTAGTGGTTATGGTGGTTGAACCTCCAGGCAGCTGTTTCTTGTGTATCCTCATTTGGGCATTTAGGATTAAGGTGTTTCTAGAGTGTGTATATAGTGTTATGTTGAATAAATAGATATATTTTCCTAACTGGGATTTTTACCTAACCCTCTGTTAACCAACCCATGGAAGTAATACATTCTGGTTTAGCGCTTTCTGTTTTGACTGGGATAGCCCTGGGTGGCCTGTTTATGCTTGAGATGTGTGTAACTTTTACCTTTGCCCTTAGACTAAGCTCAAGCCCCCAGCCATCCCACGTTTCTGCGTAACAGCATTCTCATTATAAGAATTATTGATTATTGTAGTTGATTCACTCACAACCTCCTGGAGATCATGTCACTCATATTATCTTGGAGGTCATGCAACTCACAACATCCTGAAGGTCATGCCACACACAACATCCTGAAGGTCATGCCACACACAACATCCTGGAGGTTATGCCACACACAACATCCTGAAGGTCATGCCACACACAACATCCTGGAGGTCATGCCACACACAACATCCTGAAGGTCATGCAACTCACAACATCCTGAAGGTCATGCCACACACAACATCCTGGAGGTTATGCCACACACAACATCCTGAAGTTCATGCCACACACAACATCCTGGAGGTCATGCCACACACAACATCCTGAAGGTCATGCAACTCACAACATCCTGAAGGTCATGCCACACACAACATCCTGGAGGTTATGCCACACACAACATCCTGAAGGTCATGCCACACACAACATCCTGGAGGTCATGCCACACACAACATCCTGAAGGTCATGCCACTCACAACATCCTGAAGGTCATGCCACACACAACATCCTGAAGGTCATGCCACACACAACATCCTGAAGGTCATGCCACTCACAACATCCTGGAGGTCATGCCACTCACAACATCCTGAAGGTCATGCCACTCACAATATCCTGAAGGTCAGGCCACACACAACATCCTGAAGGTCATGCCACACACAACATCATGAAGGTCATGCCACTCACAACATCCTGGAGGTCATGCCACTCACAACATCCTGAAGGTCATGCCACTCACAATATCCTGAAGGTTAGGCCACACACAACATCCTGAAGGTCATGCCACACACATCATGAAGGTCATGCCTCCAGGATGTTGTGTGTGGCATGACCTGGAGGTCTTCCTCTGCTACTTTACACCAGAATCTCTATACGATTGTCGTTTGTGTCAAAATAAATCAATTCAACATTTAAGCAAGGTTCAAACACTGAGATTTAATTTAGTTAGCATTTATTAAATTACTCAAAACTGCACGATGGTCGGTCAGGCCTCAGTTCAGCCAGATACTATCACCAGGTATACGTAAGACCGTAGAAACCGAGATTATATTACTCATAATTTAGTGTTCCATAACATTCATGGTGTAAAATATACTACGATTCATATATCGCAGTACTTGACAATATATAGCAACATCGGAGACACTAACAAAGGGGCAAGCTAGTCACCTTGCAGGAACAACCAACAAAAATTCCTTTTTTTTTTTTTGCCAAGAGATGGCGTCTCCATAGATGGTACATTTTTTTCTTCCCAAAACGTTTTTATTTAGAGTGTGTTGGTGAATGTTTCCCTGTCAATATAGAGGAGGTGAGAGAAGTGATGCTGTGATAAGTGAGTCAGACGTCTATATTATTTATGGCTACTCTTTACATTTCTTAAGACAATTCATGAATTTTTCCTCATTCTCTGATCCACAAATGTCTCAGACTTCCCATATACTTACATCACTAACAATGGAGATCTTCAATATATTGTATAACAATATTCACCATCTTCTTTTAATCATATTTATATTAGCATACATTTCATCAATAATTTCCTTAATTTAATTTTGAACAATGGGTTGAGAGGTTGCAGATATGTATATAAGAAAACGAGTACGTGTGTGTGTACTCGCCTAGTTGTACTCACCTAGTTGAGGTTGCGGGGGTCGAGTCCGAGCTCCTGGCCCCGCCTCTTCACTGATCGCTACTAGGTCACTCTCCCTGAACCGTGAGCTTTATCATACCTCTGCTTAAAGCTATGTATGGATCCTGCCTCCACTACATCGCTTCCCAAACTATTCCACTTACTGACTACTCTGTGGCTGAAGAAATACTTCCTAACATCCCTGTGATTCATCTGTGTCTTCAACTTCCAACTGTGTCCCCTTGTTACTGTGTCCAATCTCTGGAACATCCTGTCTTTGTCCACCTTATCAATTCCTCTCAGTATTTTGTATGTCGTTATCATGTCCCCCCTATCTCTCCTGTCCTCCAGTGTCGTCAGGTTGATTTCCCTTAACCTCTCCTCGTAGGACATACCTCTTAGCTCTGGGACTAGTCTTGTTGCAAACCTTTGCACTTTCTCTAGTTTCTTTACGTACTTCGCTAGGTGTGGGTTCCAAACTGGTGCCGCATACTCCAATATGGGCCTAACGTACACGGTGTACAGGGTCCTGAACGATTCCTTATTAAGATGTCGGAATGCTGTTCTGAGGTTTGCTAGGCGCCCATATGCTGCAGCAGTTATTTGGTTGATGTGCGCTTCAGGAGATGTGCCTGGTGTTATACTCACCCCAAGATCTTTTTCCTTGAGTGAGGTTTGTAGTCTCTGGCCCCCTAGACTGTACTCCGTCTGCGGTCTTCTTTGCCCTTCCCCAATCTGACTTTGCACTTGGTGGGATTGAACTCCAGGAGCCAATTGCTGGACCAGGTCTGCAGCCTGTCCAGATCGCTTTGTAGTTCTGCCTGGTCTTCGACTGAGTGAATTCTTCTCATCAACTTCACGTCATCTGCAAACAGGGACACCTCAGAGTCTATTCCTTCCGTCATGTCGTTCACAAATACCAGAAACAGCACTGGTCCTAGGACTGACCCCTGTGGGACCCCGCTGGTCACAGGTGCCCACTCTGACACCTCGCCACGTACCATGACTCGCTGCTGTCTACCTGACAAGTATTCCCTGATCCATTGCAGTGCCTTCCCTGTTATCCCTGCTTGGTCCTCCAGTTTTTGCACCAATCTCTTGTGTGGAACTGTGTCAAACGCCTTCTTGCAGTCCAAGAATATGCAATCCACCCACCCCTCTCTCTCTTGTCTTACTGCTGTCACCATGTCATAGAACTCCAGTAGGTTTGTGACACAGGATTTCCCGTCCCTGAAACCATGTTGGCTGCTGTTGATGAGATCATTCCTTTCTATGTGTTCCACCACTCTTCTCCTGATAATCTTCTCCATGATTTTGCATACTATACATGTCAGTGACACTGGTCTGTAGTTTAATGCTTCATGTCTGTCTCCTTTTCTAAAGATTGGGACTACATTTGCTGTCTTCCATGCCTCAAGCAATCTCCCTGTTTCGATAGATGTATTGAATATTGTTGTTAGGGGTACACATAGCGCCTCTGCTCCCTCTCTCAATACCCATGGGGAGATGTTATCTGGCCCCATTGCCTTTGAGGTATCTAGCTCACTCAGAAGCCTCTTCACTTCTTCCTCGGTTGTGTGCACTGTGTGTCTGTGTTTGTGTGTGTGCGTGTGTGTGTGCGTGTGTGTGTGTGTGTGTGTGTGTGTGTGTGTGTGTGTGTGTGTGTGTGTGTGTGTGTGTGTGTGTGTGTGTGTGTGCGTGTGTGTGTACTCACCTAGTTGTACTCACCTAGTTGAGGTTGTGGGGGTCGAGTCCGAGCTCCTGGCCCCGCCTCTTCACTGATCGCTACTAGGTCACTCTCCCCGAGCCGTGAGCTTTATCATACCTCTGCTTAAAGCTATGTATGGATCCTGCCTCCACTACATCGCTTCCCAAACTATTCCACTTACTGACTACTCTGTGGCTGAAGAAATACTTCCTAACATCCCTGTGATTCATCTGTGTCTTTAGCTTCCAACTGTGTCCCCTTGTTGCTGTGTCCAAACTCTGGAACATCCTGTCTTTGTCCACCTTGTCAATTCCCCTCAGTATTTTGTATGTCGTTATCATGTCCCCCCTATCTCTCCTGTCCTCCAGTGTCGTCAGGTTGATTTCCCTTAACCTCTCCTCGTAGGACATACCTCTTAGCTCTGGGACTAGTCTTGTTGCAAACCTTTGCACTTTCTCTAGTTTCTTTACGTGCTTGGCTAGGTGTGGGTTCCAAACTGGTGCCGCATACTCCAATATGGGCCTAACGTATACGGTGTACAGGGTCCTGAACGATTCCTTATTAAGATGTCGGAATGCTGTTCTGAGGTTTGCTAGGCGCCCATATGCTGCAGCAGTTATTTGGTTGATGTGCGCTTCAGGAGATGTGCCTGGTGTTATACTCACCCCAAGATCTTTTTCCTTGAGTGAGGTTTGTAGTCTCTGACCCCCTAGACTGTACTCCGTCTGCGGCCTTCTTTGCCCTTCCCCAATCTTCATGACTTTGCACTTGGTGGGATTGAACTCCAGGAGCCAATTGCTGGACCAGGTCTTCAGCCTGTCCAGATCCCTTTGTAGTTCTGCCTGGTCTTCGATCGAGTGTATTCTTCTCATCAACTTCACGTCATCTGCAAACAGGGACACCTCAGAGTCTATTCCTTCCGTCATGTCGTTCACAAATACCAGAAACAGCACTGGTCCTAGGACTGACCCCTGCGGGACCCCGCTGGTCACAGGTGCCCACTCTGACACCTCGCCACGTACCATGACTCGCTGCTGTCTTCCTGACAAGTATTCCCTGATCCATTGTAGTGCCTTCCCTGTTATCCCTGCTTGGTCCTCCAGTTTTTGCACCAGTCTCTTGTGGGGAACTGTGTCAAACGCCTTCTTGCAGTCCAAGAAAATGCAATCCACCCACCCCTCTCTCTCTTGTCTTACTGCTGTCACCATGTCATAGAACTCCAGTAGGTTTGTGACACAGGATTTCCCGTCCCTGAAACCATGCTGGCTGCTGTTGATGAGATCATTCCTTTCTAGGTGTTCCACCACTCTTCTCCTGATAATCTTCTCCATGATTTTGCATACTATACATGTCAGTGACACTGGTCTGTAGTTTAACGCTTCATGTCTGTCTCCTTTTTTAAAGATTGGGACTACATTTGCTGTCTTCCATGCCTCAGGCAATCTCCCTGTTTCGATAGATGTATTGAATATTGTTGTTAAGGGTACACATAGCGCCTCTGCTCCCTCTCTCAATACCCATGGGGAGATGTTATCTGGCCCCATTGCCTTTGAGGTATCTAGCTCACTCAGAAGCCTCTTCACTTCTTCCTCGGTTGTGTGCACTGTGTCCAGCACTTGGTGGTGTGCCCCACCTCTCCGTCTTTCTGGAGTCCCTTCTGTCTCCTCTGTGAACACTTCTTTGAATCTCTTGTTGAGTTCTTCACATACTTCACGGTCATTTCCTGTTGTCTCTCCTCCTTCCTTCCTTAGCCTGATTACCTGGTCCTTGACTGTTGTTTTCCTCCTGATGTGGCTGTACAACAGTTTCGGGTCAGATTTGGCTTTCGCTGCTATGTCATTTTCATATTGTCTTTGGGCCTCCCTTCTTATCTGTGCATATTCGTTTCTGGCTCTACGACTGTTCTCCTTATTCTCCTGGGTCCTTTGCCTTCTATATTTCTTCCATTCCCTAGCACACTTGGTTTTTGCCTCCCTGCACCTTTGGGTAAACCATGGGCTCATCCTGGCTTTTTCATTACTCCTGTTACCCTTGGGTACAAACCTCTCCTCAGCCTCCTTGCATTTTGTTGCTACATATT
>NC_091338.1:26750454-26756448 GCF_038502225.1 Cherax quadricarinatus
GTGTTTGTACTTATGTGTGTGCGAGTGAATGTTTGCATGTTTGTGTTTGTGTGTGTGTGTGTGTGTGTGTGTGTGTGTGTGTGTGTGTGTGTGTGTGTGTGTGTGTGTATGTGTGTGTGTGTGTGTGTGTGTGTGTGTGTGTGTGTGTGTCTGTGTGTGTGTGTGTGTGTGTGTGTGTGTATGTGTGTGTGTGTGTGTGTGTGTGTGTGTGTGTGTGTGTGTGTGTGTGTGTGTGTGTGTGTGTATGTGTGTGTGTGTGTGTGTGTGTGTGTGTGTGTGTGTGTGTGTGTGTGTACTCACCTATATGTTGTTGCAGGGGTCGAGTCATAGCTCCTGGCCCCGCCTCTTCACTGACCGATACTAATTAACTCTCTCCCTTCTCCATGATCTTTGTCATACCTGTTCTTAAAGCTATTTATGCAACTTGCTTCCACTACTTCACTCTCCGGATTATTCCACTTCCTGACAACTGTAAGGCTAAAGAAATACTTCCTAACATCCCTATGACTCATCTGGGTTTTCAGCTTCCAATTGTGGCCCCTTGTTCCTGTTTCCCATCTCTGAAACATTCGATCCCTGTCCACCTTGTCAATGCCTCTCAGTATTTTATACGTTGTTATAGTGTCCCCTCTATCCCTTCTATCCTCTAGTGTCATCAGATTGAGTTCCCTTAACCTCTCCTCATAAGACATACCCCTCAGTTCCGGGACTAATCGTGTTGCAATTTTTTCACTTTCTCCAATTTCGTGACGTGTTTGACTAGGTGAGGGTTCCATACTGGCGCTGCATACTCCAGTATAGGCCTTACGTACACGGTGTACAATGTCGTGAATGACTCCTTACCCAGATGTCTAAACGCCAATTTCAGGTTTGCCAATCTCCTATATGCTGCAGCAGTTATCGGACTGATGTGTGCCTCAGGGAACATGTTCGTTATAATGCTTACCCCAAGATCCTTTTCTTTAATTGACGTTTGCAGCTTTTGATTTCCCAACCTGTACGCTGTCTGAGGTCTTCTGTGTCCTTCCCCAATCTTCATGACCTTACACTTACTGGGGTTAAACTCCAGGAGCCATTTGTCGGACCGTACTTGTAGTCTGTCCAGATCCCCTTCTAATCTTAACTGATCCTCGCTCACTTGTATTCTCCTCATCAGTTTCACATCAGCGAACAGTGACACTTCTGAATCTATTCCTTCCACCATGTCATTCACGTATACAAGAAACAGCACCGGGCCTAGGACTGAACCGTGTGGAACCCCACTTGACACATGCGCCCACTCCGACACTTCAGCACGTACCAACACTCGTTGTTTCCTTCCTGTCAGGTATTCCCTGATCCATTGCAGTACTTTCCATGTTATTCCTGCCTGCTCCTCTAATTTTTGCACCAGTCTCTTGTGTGGTACTGTGTCAAAAGCCTTCTTGCAGTCTAAAAAGATGCAATCTACCCATCCCTCTCTCTCCTGTCTTACTTCTGTTACCTTATCGTAGAACTCAAGTAGATTTGTGACACAGGATTTCCCATCTCTGAAGCCGTGCTGACTGTCATGTATGAGCCCAATCTTTTCATTGTGTTCCACCACTCTTCTGTAGTTTAACGCTGCCTGTCTGTCTCCTTTCTTAAAATCTGGAACTACATGTACTGTCTTCCACGCCTCAGGCAACTTCCCAATTTCGATAGATTTACTGAAGATTGCTGCTAGCGGCACACACAGTTCCTCTGCTCCCTCTCTCAGTATCAATGGAGATATGTTATCTGGGCCCACCGCCTTTGAGGTATCTAGTTCGGCTATCAGTTTCTTTACCTCTACCTTGGTTATGTGTATTATGTCCAGCGCCTGCTGGTGCACCCTACCTCCACAGTTTGCTGGAAGCATTCCTGACTCTATTGTGAATACTTCTCTAAATCTTTTGTTTAGTTCATCACATACTTCTTGGTCACTCTTCGTCAGCTTCCCTCCTTCTTTCCCCAGTCTGATTACCTGGTCCTTGACTGTTGTTTTTCTCCTAATGTGACTGTATAACAACTTTGGTTCAGATTTGGCTTTTGACACTATGTCGTTCTTGTATTGCCTCTGGGCCTCTCTCCTTATCCTTGCATATTCCTTTTTGGTTCTTCTGCTCAGCTCCCTGTTTTTTTGAGTCCTTTGCCTTCTATACCTTTTCCATGCTCTGGCACACTTGGCTATGGTCTCTTTACACCTCCAGTTAAACTATGGGCTCACTCTGGTCTTACCATGTTTTCTGTTGCCCTTTGGTATGAACCTCTTATTTGCCTCCATGCACTTAGTGGCCACTATTTCCATCATTTCATTTACTGTCTTTCCATCTAGTTCTCTTTCTCACTGCACTTCATGCAGGAAACTTCTCATTCCTATGTTGTCCCCTTTTTTGAAGTTCGGTTTCTCTCTTTGTTCTCGTGCTGCTGCATTCTCCACTGTTAACTCTACAAGATATTCAAAACTCAGGACATCATGATCACTAGCGCCAAGGGGTATTTCGTGGGTGATATCCCTTATGTCTGAACTATTCAAGGTGAATATGAGATCCAGCCTTGCTGCAACATCCTCTCCTCTCTCTCTCTCTCGGGTTGCATCCCTAACATATTGGTGCATGAAATTCTCCAATACAGTCTCCAACATCTTAGCCCTCCATGTTTCTGGTCCCCCATGTGGCTATAAGTTTTCCCAGTCAGTCTCTTTATGATTTAAATCCCCCATTATAAGCAATGTAAAAATTAATAACTTTTACCAAAAGAACCTTAGAAAACTTACGTAACCTTATTATAGCAGGCGCAATTTAATTTAGCCTAATCAAACTGAATTTTTTTTAGATAAGTTTACAATAATTCAATAATAAACAAACACAATGAAATATATATATATTTTTTGGTTAGGTCCAGAATAATTTTTACGAAATTATTGCATACGCAAATTTTTGCTTGCCTTTTTCGGCAAGGAGAGCGTTGCTATTTAAGGCAGAATCGCAAGTTTCACGTATTCGGCACTGTATATATGGAGAAATCAGACTTTCCAAGGGCACGATGGCTCAAAATTCTTGAATCAAGAAGACTTGACTGTGGGCAAGGCACAGCCCTGTAAGGTGAAGCTATCACAAGGTATTCCATCAGTGTTACCGGCCACACATCAACACTGAAACAACACATGCAATACATACTGCTATCTACTTCAGTTATCCTAACTAAAGAATAAGCTAGTCACAACTCTACTACGTTACAATGTGCTTTAGCTACAATAATTTTATTAGGATTTACCCTCATAAAGGAATTTAGTTTTGAGTTGCGATGAAAAATTTAAAATACAATATGTGCACAACGGTCGAGGAGGGTGTAGATGGGTCTCAGCCCAATGATAAGACAGTGATGAAAAGGTCTTCAATGGAGTGATGGAGGAAGGTGTGTTGGAGGTGAGTGTAAGGAAAGAAGGGTGGTGGGTGAGAGTAAGGGAGGGTAGAGGGTACGAAGGTAAGCAGGGTGGGAGACTGTAAATGTACCAGACGTGGGCGATGGGAGATTGTAAATGTACCAGAAGTGGGCGGTGGGAGACTGTAAATGTACCAGAAATGGGCGGTGGGAGACTGTAAATGTACCAGAAGTGGGCGGTGGGAGACTGTAAATGTACCAGAAGTGGGCGGTGGGAGACTGTAAATGTACCAGAAGTGGCCGGTGTGGGACTGTAGATGTACCAGAAGTGGGCGGTGGGAGACTGTAAATGTACCAGAAGTGGGCGGTGGGAGACTGTAAATGTACCAGAAATGGGCGGTGGGAGACTGTAAATGTACCAGAAGTGGGCGGTGGGAGATTGTAAATGTACCAGAAGTGGGCGGTGGGAGACTGTAAATGTACCAGAAATGGGCGGTGGGAGACTGTAAATGTACCAGAAGTGGGCGGTGGGAGACTGTAAATGTACCAGAAGTGGGCGGTGGGAGACTGTAAATGTACCAGAAGTGGCCGGTGTGGGACTGTAGATGTACCAGAAGTGGGCGGTGGGAGACTGTAAATGTACCAGAAGTGGGCGGTGGGAGACTGTAAATGTACCAGAAGCGGGCGGTAGGAGACTGTAAATGTACCAGAAGTGGGCGGTGGGAGACTGTAATTGTACCAGAAGTGGGCGGTGGGAGACTAAATGTACCAGAAGTGGGCGGTAGGAGACTGTAAATGTACCAGAAGTGGGCGGTGGGAGACTGTAAATGTACCAGAAGTGGGCGGTGGGAGACTGTAAATGTACCAGAAGTGGGCGGTAGGAGACTAAATGTACCAGAAGTGGGCGGTGGGAGACTGTAAATGTACCAGAAGTGGGTGGTGGGAGACTGTAAATGTACCAGAAGTGGGCGGTGGGAGACTGTAAATGTACCAGAAGTGGGCGGTGGGAGACTGTAAATGTACCAGAAGTGGCCGGTGTGGGACTGTAGATGTACCAGAAGTGGGCGGTGGGAGACTGTAAATGTACCAGAAGTGGGCGGTGGGAGACTGTAAATGTACCAGAAGCGGGCGGTAGGAGACTGTAAATGTACCAGAAGTGGGCGGTGGGAGACTGTAATTGTACCAGAAGTGGGCGGTGGGAGACTGTAAATGTACCAGAAGTGGGCGGTAGGAGACTGTAAATGTACCAGAAGTGGGCGGTGGGAGACTGTAAATGTACCAGAAGTGGGCGGTGGGAGACTGTAAATGTACCAGAAGTGGGCGGTAGGAGACTAAATGTACCAGAAGTGGGCGGTGGGAGACTGTAAATGTACCAGAAGTGGGTGGTGGGAGACTGTAAATGTACCAGAAGTGGGCGGTAGGAGACTGTAAATGTACCAGAAGTGGGCGGTGGGAGACTGTAAATGTACCAGAAGTGGGTGGTGGGAGACTGTAAATGTACCAGAAGTGGGCGGTGGGAGACTGTAAATGTACAAGAAGTGGGAGGTGGGAGACTGTAAATGTACCAGAAGTGGGCGGTGGGAGACTGTAAATGTACCAGAAGTGGGCGGTGGGAGACTGTAAATGTACCAGAAGTGGGCGGTGGGAGACTGTAAATGTACCAGAAGTGGGCAGTGGGAGACTGTAAATGTAACAGAAGTGGGCGGTGGGAGACTGTAAATGTACCAGAAGTGGGCGGTGGGAGACTGTAAATGTACCAGAAGTGGCCGGTGGGAGACTGTAAGTGTACCAGAAGTGGGCGGAGGGAGACTGTAAATGTACCAGAAGTGGGCGGTGGGAGACTGTAAATGTACCAGAAGTGGGCGGTGGGAGACTGTAAATGTACCAGAAGTGGGCGGTGGGAGACTGTAAATGTACCAGAAGTGGACAGTGGGAGACTGTAAATGTACCAGAAGTGGGCGGTGGGAGACTGTAAATGTACCAGAAGTGGGCGGTGGGAGACTGTAAATGTACCAGAAGTGGCCGGTGGGAGACTGTAAGTGTACCAGAAGTGGGCGGTGGGAGACTGTAAATGTACCAGAAGTGGGCGGTGGGAGACTGTAAATGTACCAGAAGTGGGCGGTGGGAGACTGTAAATGTACCAGAAGTGGGCGGTGGGAGACTGTAAATGTACCAGAAGTGGGCGGTGGGGGACTGTAAATGTACCAGAAGTGGGCGGTGGGAGACTGTAAATGTACCAGAAGTGGGCGGTGGGAGACTGTAAATGTACCAGAAGTGGGGGGTGGGAGACTGTAAATGTACCAGAAGTGGGCGGTGGGAGACTGTAAATGTACCAGAAGTGGGCGGTGGGAGACTGTAAATGTACGAGAAGTGGGCGCTGGGATACTGTAAATGTACCAGAAGTGGGCGGTGGGAGACTGTAAATGTACCAGAAGTGGGCGGTGGGGGACTGTAAATGTACCAGAAGTGGGTGGTGGGAGACTGTAAATGTACCAGAAGTGGGCGGTGGGAGACTGTAAATGTACCAGAAGTAAGCGGTGGGAGACTGTAAATGTACCAGAAGTGGGCGGTGGGAGACTGTAAATGTACCAGAAGTGGGCGGTGGGTGAC
>NC_091338.1:26756548-26864048 GCF_038502225.1 Cherax quadricarinatus
CCGAAAAAAAAGTTTGAAAATCCATGAATTTTAGCTAAAAAATCAGGTTTTTCTGAAAAGTGTTCTAAATGCTCCAAATCGTCGAAATATGCAGTAAAACAGCATTTTACAATATTTTTTCGATTTTTTAAAATATTCAGTTATTTTTGAAAAAAATATATGAAATTTTCAAAATTATTTCTGAATTTCATCGAAATTTTATGGGCTTTTTGAAAAATATGTAATATACTTTAAAATGTTGAAAGTGCTCGGAAATTTTAATTCCATCAGTAATTCTGATAATAAAGTTTGAAAATCCATCAATTTTAGCTAACAAATCAGGTTTGTCTGAAAAGTGTTCTAAATGCTTCAAATCGTCGAAATATGCAGTAAAAGATCATTTAACCACATTTCTCGAATTTTTCAATGCTTCAGGTATTTTTAGAAAATATATACTGATGAAATTGAAATTTTCGAGCAAATTAAATTACATTACATATTTAAAAAAAAAAACATGAAATTTCGATTAAATTCAGAAATAATTTTGAATATATCACAGATTTTTTAAAAAAAAACCTGAAGCATTGAAAAAAATCGAAAAATATGGTAAAATGATGTTTTACTGCATATTTCGACTATTTGGATGATTTAGAACACTTTTCCAACAAATCTTACTTTTCACACTTGAAATATGTATTGACTCAATATTACTCTAATATGTCATATTTAAGTTACTTTCAGGATAAAGTTCAATTCCATCAGTAATTCTGATAAAAAAGTTTGAAAATCCATGAATTTTAGCTAAAAAATAAGGTTTGTCTGAAAAGTGTTCTATATGCTCCAAATAGTCGAAATATGCAGTAAAACAGCATTTTACACCATTTTTCGATTTTTTAACTTGTTCAGGTATTTTTAAAAAATATATGAAATATTGAAAATTATTTCTGAATTTCATCGAAAATGGTCGAGAATTTCAATTCCATCAGTAATTCTCAAAAAAAAAGTTTGAAAATCCATGAATTTTAGCTAAAAAAAAATCAGGTTTTTCTGAAAAGTGTTGTAAATGCTCCAAATCGTCGAAATATGCAGTAAAAAAGCATTTTACAATATTTTTCGATTTTTTTAAAGTGTTCAGGTATTTTTAAAAAAATATATGAAATTTTCAAAATTATTCCAGAATTTCTTCGATATTTTATGGGCTTTTTGAAAAATATGTAATATACTTTAAAATGTTGAAAGTGCTCGAAAATTTTAATTCCATCAGTAATTCTGATACTACAGTTTGAAAATCCATCAATTTTACCTAAAAAATCAGGTTTGTCTTAAAAGTGTTCTAAATGCTTCAAATCGTTGAAATATGTAGTAAAAGATCAAGTTACCATATTTTTCGACTTTTTCAATGTTTCAGATATTTTTAGAAAATGTGTACTGATGGAATTGAAATTTTCGACAAAGTTTCAACATTTTTAAATTACATTGCATATTTTACAAAAAACCCAAAAAATTTCGATGAAATTCAGAAATAATTTTGAATATATCATAGATTTTTTAAAAATACCTGAAGCATTGAAAAAAAATCGAAAAATACGGTAAAATGAACTTCTACTTCATATTTCAACGACTTGGAGCATTTAGAACACTTTTCAGAGAAACCTTATTTTTTAGCTAAAATTCGTGGATTTTTAAACTTTTTTATCAGAATTACTGATGGAATTGAATTTTATGCTGAAAGTATCTTAGATATGACATATTAGTGTAATATTGTGTCAACTCATTTTAGCTAAAAAATAACGTTTGTTTGAAAAGTGTTCTAAATTATCAAAATCGTTGAAATATGCAGTAAAAGATCATTTTTCCATATTTTTCGTTTTTTTCAATGCTTCAGGTATTTTTAAAAAATATGTACTGGTTGAATTGAAATTCTCGACCAATTTTCAACATTTTAAAGTACATTACATATTTTTCAAAAAAAAAAACATAAAATTTCGATGAAATTCAGAAATAATTTTGAATATTTCATATATTTTTTAAAAATACCTGAAGCATTGAAAAAATCGAGAAATATGGGAAAATGATATTTTACTGCATATATCGACGATTTGGAGCATTTTGACCACTTTTCAAACAAACCTTCAGTTATTTTTAAGAAATGTATACTGATAGAATTGAAATTTTCAAGCATTTTTCAACATTTTAAAGTATATAAAATATTTTTTAAAAAACTCATAAAATTTCCATGAAATTCAGAAATAATTTTGAATATTTCACATGTTTTTTAAAAATACCTGAAGCATTGAAAAAAATAAAAAAATATTGTAAAATGATTTTTTACTGCATATTTCGACGATTTGAAGCATTTAGAACACTTTTCAAACAAACCTTACTTTTTAGATGAAATACATCGATTTTCACCCTAAATGTCATATTTAAGATACTTTCAGTTTAAAATTCAATTCCAGCAGTAATTCTGATAAAAAAAGTGTTAAAATCCACGAATTTTAGCTAAAAAATCAGGTTTGTCTGAAAAGTGTTCTAAATGCTCCAAATCGCCGAATTATGCAGTAGAACATAATTTTACCATATTTTTCGATATTTTTCAATGCTTCAGGCATTTTTAAAAAAATATATGATGCATTCAAAATTATTTCAGAATTTCCTCGAAATTTTATGGGTTTTTTGAAAAATATGTAATAGATTGGAAAGTTGAAAATTGCTCGAAAACTTCAATTCCATCAATATACTTTTTTTAAAAATAACAATTTTATGCTGAAAGTAGCTTAAATATGACATTTTAGTGTAGTATTGTGTCAATACATATTTCAACTGTGAAAATCCATGTATTTTAGCTAAAAAGTAATGTTTGTCTGAAAAAGTCCTAAATGCTCCAATTCGTCGAAATATGCAATAAAACATCATTTTACAATGTTTTTCGTTTTTTTCAATTCCTCAGGTATTTTTAAAAAATATTTGAAATATTCAAAATTATTTCTGAATTTCATCGAAATTTTGTGGGTTTTTTGAAAAACATGTAATATACTTTAAAATGTTGAAAATTGCTGGAAAATTTCAATTCCATCAGTATATATTTTTTAAAAATAAATAAAGCATCGAAAAATCAAGAAATATGGTAAAATGATGTTTTACTGCATATTTCGACTATTTGGAGCGTTTAGAACACTTTTCAAACAAATCTCACTTTTTAACTAAAATACATGAATTTTCACACTTGAAATATGTATTGACACTAAAAAGACACATTTATGTTACTTTCAGCATAAAATTCAATTCCATCAGTAATTCTGATAAAAAAGTTTAAATATCCATGAATTTTAGCTTAAAAATCAGGTTTTTCCTAAAGTGTTCTAAATGCCCCAAATCGTCGAAATATGCAGTAAAACAGCATTTTACCATATTTTTCGATTTTCTTCAATGCTTCAGGCATTTTTAAAAAATATATGATGTATTCAAAATTATTTCTGAATTTCATCGAAATTTTATGTTTTTTTTTTTGAAAGATATGTAATATACTTTAAAATGTTGAAAATTGCTCGAAAGTTTCAATTCCCGCTATGTATTTTTTAAAAATACCTGAAGCTTTGAAAAATTCGAAAAATATGTTAAAATGATGTTTTACTGCATATGTCGACGATTTGGAGCAATTAGAACACTTTTCATACAAACCTGGATTTTCAAACTTTTTCATCAGAATTACTGCTGGAATTGAATTTTATTCTGAAAGTAGCTTAAATATGACATTTTAGTGTAGTATTGTGTCAATACATATTTCAAGTGTGAAAATCCATGTATTTTAGCTAAAAAGTAAGGTTTGTTTGAAAAGAGTTCTAAATGTTGGAAATTGTCGAAATATGCAGTAAAACATCATTTTACCATATTTTTCGATTTTTTCAATTCTTCAGGTCTTTTCAAAAAATATATACTGATGGAATTGAAATTTTCGAGCAATTTTCAACATTTTAATGTATGTTACATATTTTTCAAAAAAACCCATAAAATTTCGATGAAATGCAAAAATAATTTCGAATATTTCATATATTTTGTAAAAATACCTGAAGCATTGAAAAAATCGAAAAATATGGTAAAATGATGTTTTACTGCATATTTCGACTATTTGGAACATTTAGAACAATTTTCAGACAAACCTTACTTTTTAGCTAAAATACATGGATTTTCACAATTGAAATGTGCATTGACACAATACTACACGAAAATGTCATATTTAAGTTACTTTCAGCTTAAAATTAAATTCCAGCAGTAATTCTGATAAAAAAGTTTGAAAATCAGGTTTGTCTGAAAAGTGTTCTAAATGCTCCAAATCGCCGAAATATGCAGTAAAACATAATTTTACCATATTTCTCGATTTTTTTTCAATGCTTTAGGCATATTTAAAAAATATATGATGTATTCAAAATTATTTCTGAATTTCCTCGAAATTTTATGGGTTTTTTGAAAAATATGTAATATACATTGAAATGTTGAAAATTGCTCGAAAATTTCGATTCCATCAGTACATATTTTTTAAAAATACCTGAAGCATTGAAAAAATCGAAAAATATGGTAAAATGATGTTTTACTGCACATTTCGAAGATTTGGAGCATTTAGAACACTTTTCAGACAAATCTGTTTTTTAGCTAAAATTCATGGATTTTCAAACTTTTTTATCAGTATTACTGCTGGAATTGAATTTTATGCTGAAAGTATCTTAAATATGACGTTTTAGCGTACTATTGTGTCATTATTTCCAGTGTGAAAATCCATATATTTTAGCAAAAAAGTAACGTTTGTATGAAAAAAGTCCTAAATGCTCCAAATCGTCGAAATATGCGCTAAAACATCGCTTTACCATATTTTTCGATTTTTTTTAATTCTTCAGGCATTTTTAAAAAATATATGAAATATGCAAAATTATTTCTGAATTTCATCGAAATTTTGTGGGTTTTTTAAAAAACATGTAATATACTTTAAAATGTTGAAAAAAGCTGGAAAATTTCAATTCCATTAGTATATATTTTTTAAAAATAAATAAAGCATTGAAAAAATCAAGAAATATGGTAAAATGATGTTTTTCCTGCATATTTCGAATATTTGGAGGATTTAGAACACTTTTCCAACATATCTTACCATTTTTTTCGATTTTTTTTCAATGCTTCAGGCATTTTTTAAAAAATATATGATACATTCAAAATTATTTCAGAATTTCCTAGAAATTTTATAGGTTTTTTGAAAAATATGTAATATAGTTTGAAATGTTGAAAATTGCTCGAAAATTTCAATTCCATCAGTACATATTTTTTAAAAATACCAGAATTATTGAAAAAATCGAAAAATATGGTAAAATGATGTTTTACTGCACATTTCAACTATTTGGAGGAATTAGAACACTTTTCAGACGAACCTGTTTTTTAGCTAAAATTCATGGATTTTCAAACTTTTTTATCAGAATCACTGCTGGAATTGAATTTTTTGCTGAAAGTAACTTAAATATGACATTTCAGAGCACTATTGTGTCAATACATATTTCAAGTGTGAAAATCCATATCTTTTAGCTAAAAAGTAATGTTTGTCTGAAAAAAGTCCTGAATGCTGCAAATAGTCGAAATATGCAATAAAACATCATATTACAACGTTTTTTCGATTTTTTCAATGCTTAAGGTATTTTTAAAAAATATTTGAAATATTCAAAATTATTTTTGAATTTCATCCAAATTTTGTGGGTTTTTTGAAAAACATGAAATGTACTTTAAAATGTTGAAAATTGCTGGAAAATTTCAATTCCATCAGTATATATTTTTTAAAAATAAAGCATTGAAAAAATCAAGAAATATGGTAAAATGATGTTTTACTGCATATTTCGACTATTTGGAGGATTTAGAACACTTTTCCAACAAATCTTACCATTTTTTTCGATTTTTTTTCAATGCTTCAGGCATTTTTAAAAAAATATATGATACATTCAAAATTATTTCAGAATTTCCTAGAAATTTTATAGGTTTTTTGAAAAATATGTAATATAGTTTGAAATGTTGAAAATTGCTCGAAAATTTCAATTCCATCAGTACATATTTTTTAAAAATACCAGAATTATTGAAAAAATCGAAAAATATGGTAAAATGATGTTTTACTGCACATTTCAACTATTTGGAGGAATTAGAACACTTTTCAGACGAACCTGTTTTTTAGCTAAAATTCATGGATTTTCAAACTTTTTTATCAGAATTACTGCTGGAATTGAATTTTTTGCTGAAAGTAACTTAAATATGACATTTTAGAGCACTATTGTGTCAATACATATTTCAAGTGTGAAAATCCATATCTTTTAGCTAAAAAGTAATGTTTGTCTGAAAAAAGTCCTGAATGCTGCAAATAGTCGAAATATGCAATAAAACATCATATTACAATGTTTTTCGATTTTTTCAATGCTTAAGGTATTTTTAAAAAATATTTGAAATATACAAAATTATTTTTGAATTTCATCGAAATTTTGTGGGTTTTTTGAAAAACATGAAATGTACTTTAAAATGTTGAAAATTGCTGGAAAATTTCAATTCCATCAGTATATATTTTTTAAAAATAAAGCATTGAAAAAATCAAGAAATATGGTAATATGATGTTTTACTGCATATTTCGACTATTTGGAGCGTTTAGAACACTTTTCAAACAAACCTTCAGTTATTTTTAAAAAATGAATTCTGATAGAATTGAAATTTTCAACCAATTTTCTACATTTTAAAGTATATAAAATATTTTTTAAAAAACCCATAAAATTTCCATGAAATTCAGAAATAATTTTGAATATTTCGTATGTTTTTTAAAAATACCTGAAGCATTGAAAAAAATAAAAAAAAAATTGTAAAATGATTTTTTACTGCATATTTCGACGATTTGGAGCATTTAGAACACTTTTCAAACAAACCTTACTTTTTAGATAAAATACATAGATTTTCACCCTTGAAATATGTATTGACACAATACAACACTAAAATGTCATATTTAAGATACTTTCAGGATAAAATTCAATTCCAGCAGTAATTCTGATAAAAAAAGTGTTAAAATCCACGAATTTTAGCTAAAAAATCAGGTTTGTCTGAAAAGTGTTCTAAATGCTCCAAATCGCCGAATTATGCAGTAAAACATAATTTTACCATATTTTTCGATTTTTTTCAATGCTTCAGGCATTTTTTATAAAATATATGATACATTCAAAATTATTTCAGAATTTCCTCGAAATTTTATGGTTTTTTTGAAAAATATGTAATATAGATTGAAATGTTGAAAATTGCTCGAAAATTTCAATTCCATCAATATACATTTTTTAAAAATAACAGAAATATTGAAAAAAATCGAAAAATATGGTAAAATGATGTTTTACTGCACATTTCGACGATTTGGAGCAATTAGAACACTTTTCAGATGAACCTGTTTTTTAGCTAAAATTCATGGATTTAAAAACTTTTTTATCAGAATTACTGCTGGAATTGAATTTTATGCTGAAAGTAACTTAAATATGACATTTTAGTGTACGATTGTGTCAGTACATATTTCAAGTGTGAAAATCCATGTATTTTAGCTAAAAAGTAATGTTTGTCTGAAAAAGTCCTAAATGCTCCAAATCGTCGAAATATGCAATAAAACATCATTTTACAATGTTTTTCGATTTTTTCAATTCTTCAGGTATTTTTAAAAAATATTTGAAATATGCAAAATTATTTCTGAATTTCATCGAAATTTTATGGGTTTTTTGAAAAACATGTAATATACTTAAAAATATTGAAAATTGCTGGAAAATTTCAATTCCATCAGTATATATTTTTTTAAAAATAAATAAAGCATTGAAAAAATCAAGAAATATGGTAAAATGATGTTTTACTGTATATTTCGACTCTTTGGAGGATTTAGAACACTTTTCCAACAAATCTTACTTTTTAGCTAAAATACATGAATTTTCACACTTGAAATATGTATAGACACAATATTACTCTAATATGTCATATTTAAGTTACTTTCAGGATAAAATTCAATTCCATCAGTAATTCTGATAAAAAAGTTTGAAAATCCATGAATTTTAGCTAAAAAATCAGGTTTGTTTGAAAAGTGTTCTATATGCTCCTAATAGCCGAAATATGCAGTAAAACAGCATTTTACCATATTTTTCAAAATTTAAATGGTTCAGGTATTTTTAAAAAATATATGAAATATTCAAAATTATTTCTGAATTTCATCGAAATTTTATGGGATTTTTGAAAAATATGTAATATACTTTAAAATGTTGAAAATGTTCGAAAATTTCAATTCCATCAGTAATTCCGAAAAAAAAAGTTTGAAAATCCATGAATTTTAGCTAAAAAATCAGGTTTTTCTGAAAAGTGTTCTAAATGCTCCAAATCGTCGAAATATGCAGTAAAACAGCATTTTACAATATTTTTCGATTTTTTTAAATTGTTCAGGTATTTTTAAAAAATGTATGAAATTTTCAAAATTATTTCTGAATTTCATCGAAATTTTATGGGCTTTTTGAAAAATATGTAATATACTTTAAAATGTTGAAAGTGCTCGGAAATTTTAATTCCATCAGTAATTCTGATAATAAAGTTTGAAAATCCATCAATTTTAGCTAACAAATCAGGTTTGTCTGAAAAGTGTTCTAAATGCTTCAAATCGTCGAAATATGCAGTAAAAGATCATTTAACCACATTTCTCGAATTTTTCAATGCTTCAGGTATTTTTAGAAAATATATACTGATGAAATTGAAATTTTCGAGCAAATTAAATTACATTACATATTTTTAAAAAAAAAAATTCATGAAATTTCGATTAAATTCAGAAATAATTTTGAATATATCACAGATTTTTTTTAAAAAAAACCTGAAGCATTGAAAAAAATCGAAAAATATGGTAAAATGATGTTTTACTGCATATTTCGACTATTTGGATGATTTAGAACACTTTTCCAACAAATCTCACTTTTTACTAAAATACATGAATTTTCACACTTGAAATATGTATTGACTCAATATTACTCTAATATGTCATATTTAAGTTACTTTCAGGATAAAGTTCAATTCCATCAGTAATTCTGATAAAAAAGTTTGAAAATCCATGAATTTTAGCTAAAAAATAAGGTTTGTCTGAAAAGTGTTCTATATGCTCCAAATAGTCGAAATATGCAGTAAAACAGCATTTTACACCATTTTTCGATTTTTTAACTTGTTCAGGTATTTTTAAAAAATATATGAAATATTGAAAATTATTTCTGAATTTCATCGAAAATGGTCGAGAATTTCAATTCCATCAGTAATTCTCAAAAAAAAAGTTTGAAAATCCATGAATTTTAGCTAAAAAAAAATCAGGTTTTTCTGAAAAGTGTTGTAAATGCTCCAAATCGTCGAAATATGCAGTAAAAAAGCATTTTACAATATTTTTCGATTTTTTTAAAGTGTTCAGGTATTTTTAAAAAAATATATGAAATTTTCAAAATTATTCCAGAATTTCTTCGATATTTTATGGGCTTTTTGAAAAATATGTAATATACTTTAAAATGTTGAAAGTGCTCGAAAATTTTAATTCCATCAGTAATTCTGATACTACAGTTTGAAAATCCATCAATTTTACCTAAAAAATCAGGTTTGTCTTAAAAGTGTTCTAAATGCTTCAAATCGTTGAAATATGTAGTAAAAGATCAAGTTACCATATTTTTCGACTTTTTCAATGTTTCAGATATTTTTAGAAAATGTGTACTGATGGAATTGAAATTTTCGACCAAGTTTCAACATTTTTAAATTACATTGCATATTTTACAAAAAACCCAAAAAATTTCGATGAAATTCAGAAATAATTTTGAATATATCATAGATTTTTTAAAAATACCTGAAGCATTGAAAAAAAATCGAAAAATACGGTAAAATGAACTTCTACTTCATATTTCAACGACTTGGAGCATTTAGAACACTTTTCAGAGAAACCTTATTTTTTAGCTAAAATTCGTGGATTTTTAAACTTTTTTATCAGAATTACTGATGGAATTGAATTTTATGCTGAAAGTATCTTAGATATGACATATTAGTGTAATATTGTGTCAACTCATTTTAGCTAAAAAATAACGTTTGTTTGAAAAGTGTTCTAAATTATCAAAATCGTTGAAATATGCAGTAAAAGATCATTTTTCCATATTTTTCGTTTTTTTCAATGCTTCAGTTATTTTTAAAAAATATGTACTGGTTGAATTGAAATTCTCGACCAATTTTCAACATTTTAAAGTACATTACATATTTTTCAAAAAAAAACATAAAATTTCGATGAAATTCAGAAATAATTTTGAATATTTCATATATTTTTTAAAAATACCTGAAGCATTGAAAAAATCGAGAAATATGGGAAAATGATATTTTACTGCATATATCGACGATTTGGAGCATTTTGACCACTTTTCAAACAAACCTTCAGTTATTTTTAAGAAATGTATACTGATAGAATTGAAATTTTCAAGCATTTTTCAACATTTTAAAGTATATAAAATATTTTTTAAAAAACTCATAAAATTTCCATGAAATTCAGAAATAATTTTGAATATTTCACATGTTTTTTAAAAATACCTGAAGCATTGAAAAAAATAAAAAAATATTGTAAAATGATTTTTTACTGCATATTTCGACGATTTGAAGCATTTAGAACACTTTTCAAACAAACCTTACTTTTTAGATGAAATACATCGATTTTCACCCTAAATGTCATATTTAAGATACTTTCAGTTTAAAATTCAATTCCAGCAGTAATTCTGATAAAAAAAGTGTTAAAATCCACGAATTTTAGCTAAAAAATCAGGTTTGTCTGAAAAGTGTTCTAAATGCTCCAAATCGCCGAATTATGCAGTAGAACATAATTTTACCATATTTTTCGATATTTTTCAATGCTTCAGGCATTTTTAAAAAAATATATGATGCATTCAAAATTATTTCAGAATTTCCTCGAAATTTTATGGGTTTTTTGAAAAATATGTAATAGATTGGAAAGTTGAAAATTGCTCGAAAACTTCAATTCCATCAATATACTTTTTTTAAAAATAACAATTTTATGCTGAAAGTAACTTAAATATGACATTTTAGTGTACTATTGTGTCAATACATATTTCAACTGTGAAAATCCATGTATTTTAGCTAAAAAGTAATGTTTGTCTGAAAAAGTCCTAAATGCTCCAATTCGTCGAAATATGCAATAAAACATCATTTTACAATGTTTTTCGTTTTTTTCAATTCCTCAGGTATTTTTAAAAAATATTTGAAATATTCAAAATTATTTCTGAATTTCATCGAAATTTTGTGGGTTTTTTGAAAAACATGTAATATACTTTAAAATGTTGAAAATTGCTGGAAAATTTCAATTCCATCAGTATATATTTTTTAAAAATAAATAAAGCATCGAAAAATCAAGAAATATGGTAAAATGATGTTTTACTGCATATTTCGACTATTTGGAGCGTTTAGAACACTTTTCAAACAAATCTCACTTTTTAACTAAAATACATGAATTTTCACACTTGAAATATGTATTGACACTAAAAAGACACATTTATGTTACTTTCAGCATAAAATTCAATTCCATCAGTAATTCTGATAAAAAAGTTTAAATATCCATGAATTTTAGCTTAAAAATCAGGTTTTTCCTAAAGTGTTCTAAATGCCCCAAATCGTCGAAATATGCAGTAAAACAGCATTTTACCATATTTTTCGATTTTCTTCAATGCTTCAGGCATTTTTAAAAAATATATGATGTATTCAAAATTATTTCTGAATTTCATCGAAATTTTATGTTTTTTTTTTGAAAGATATGTAATATACTTTAAAATGTTGAAAATTGCTCGAAAGTTTCAATTCCCGCTATGTATTTTTTAAAAATACCTGAAGCTTTGAAAAATTCGAAAAATATGTTAAAATGATGTTTTACTGCATATGTCGACGATTTGGAGCAATTAGAACACTTTTCATACAAACCTGGATTTTCAAACTTTTTCATCAGAATTACTGCTGGAATTGAATTTTATTCTGAAAGTAGCTTAAATATGACATTTTAGTGTAGTATTGTGTCAATACATATTTCAAGTGTGAAAATCCATGTATTTTAGCTAAAAAGTAAGGTTTGTTTGAAAAGAGTTCTAAATGTTGGAAATTGTCGAAATATGCAGTAAAACATCATTTTACCATATTTTTCGATTTTTTCAATTCTTCAGGTCTTTTCAAAAAATATATACTGATGGAATTGAAATTTTCGAGCAATTTTCAACATTTTAATGTATGTTACATATTTTTCAAAAAAACCCATAAAATTTCGATGAAATGCAAAAATAATTTCGAATATTTCATATATTTTGTAAAAATACCTGAAGCATTGAAAAAATCGAAAAATATGGTAAAATGATGTTTTACTGCATATTTCGACTATTTGGAACATTTAGAACAATTTTCAGACAAACCTTACTTTTTAGCTAAAATACATGGATTTTCACAATTGAAATGTGCATTGACACAATACTACACGAAAATGTCATATTTAAGTTACTTTCAGCTTAAAATTAAATTCCAGCAGTAATTCTGATAAAAAAGTTTGAAAATCAGGTTTGTCTGAAAAGTGTTCTAAATGCTCCAAATCGCCGAAATATGCAGTAAAACATAATTTTACCATATTTCTCGATTTTTTTTCAATGCTTTAGGCATATTTAAAAAATATATGATGTATTCAAAATTATTTCTGAATTTCCTCGAAATTTTATGGGTTTTTTGAAAAATATGTAATATACATTGAAATGTTGAAAATTGCTCGAAAATTTCGATTCCATCAGTACATATTTTTTAAAAATACCTGAAGCATTGAAAAAATCGAAAAATATGGTAAAATGATGTTTTACTGCACATTTCGAAGATTTGGAGCATTTAGAACACTTTTCAGACAAATCTGTTTTTTAGCTAAAATTCATGGATTTTCAAACTTTTTTATCAGTATTACTGCTGGAATTGAATTTTATGCTGAAAGTATCTTAAATATGACGTTTTAGCGTACTATTGTGTCATTATTTCCAGTGTGAAAATCCATATATTTTAGCAAAAAAGTAACGTTTGTATGAAAAAAGTCCTAAATGCTCCAAATCGTCGAAATATGCGCTAAAACATCGCTTTACCATATTTTTCGATTTTTTTAATTCTTCAGGCATTTTTAAAAAATATATGAAATATGCAAAATTATTTCTGAATTTCATCGAAATTTTGTGGGTTTTTTAAAAAACATGTAATATACTTTAAAATGTTGAAAAAAGCTGGAAAATTTCAATTCCATTAGTATATATTTTTTAAAAATAAATAAAGCATTGAAAAAATCAAGAAATATGGTAAAATGATGTTTTTCCTGCATATTTCGAATATTTGGAGGATTTAGAACACTTTTCCAACATATCTTACCATTTTTTTCGATTTTTTTTCAATGCTTCAGGCATTTTTTAAAAAATATATGATACATTCAAAATTATTTCAGAATTTCCTAGAAATTTTATAGGTTTTTTGAAAAATATGTAATATAGTTTGAAATGTTGAAAATTGCTCGAAAATTTCAATTCCATCAGTACATATTTTTTAAAAATACCAGAATTATTGAAAAAATCGAAAAATATGGTAAAATGATGTTTTACTGCACATTTCAACTATTTGGAGGAATTAGAACACTTTTCAGACGAACCTGTTTTTTAGCTAAAATTCATGGATTTTCAAACTTTTTTATCAGAATCACTGCTGGAATTGAATTTTTTGCTGAAAGTAACTTAAATATGACATTTCAGAGCACTATTGTGTCAATACATATTTCAAGTGTGAAAATCCATATCTTTTAGCTAAAAAGTAATGTTTGTCTGAAAAAAGTCCTGAATGCTGCAAATAGTCGAAATATGCAATAAAACATCATATTACAACGTTTTTTCGATTTTTTCAATGCTTAAGGTATTTTTAAAAAATATTTGAAATATTCAAAATTATTTTTGAATTTCATCCAAATTTTGTGGGTTTTTTGAAAAACATGAAATGTACTTTAAAATGTTGAAAATTGCTGGAAAATTTCAATTCCATCAGTATATATTTTTTAAAAATAAAGCATTGAAAAAATCAAGAAATGTGGTAAAATGATGTTTTACTGCATATTTCGACTATTTGGAGGATTTAGAACACTTTTCCAACAAATCTTACCATTTTTTTCGATTTTTTTTCAATGCTTCAGGCATTTTTAAAAAAATATATGATACATTCAAAATTATTTCAGAATTTCCTAGAAATTTTATAGGTTTTTTGAAAAATATGTAATATAGTTTGAAATGTTGAAAATTGCTCGAAAATTTCAATTCCATCAGTACATATTTTTTAAAAATACCAGAATTATTGAAAAAATCGAAAAATATGGTAAAATGATGTTTTACTGCACATTTCAACTATTTGGAGGAATTAGAACACTTTTCAGACGAACCTGTTTTTTAGCTAAAATTCATGGATTTTCAAACTTTTTTATCAGAATTACTGCTGGAATTGAATTTTTTGCTGAAAGTAACTTAAATATGACATTTTAGAGCACTATTGTGTCAATACATATTTCAAGTGTGAAAATCCATATCTTTTAGCTAAAAAGTAATGTTTGTCTGAAAAAAGTCCTGAATGCTGCAAATAGTCGAAATATGCAATAAAACATCATATTACAATGTTTTTCGATTTTTTCAATGCTTAAGGTATTTTTAAAAAATATTTGAAATATACAAAATTATTTTTGAATTTCATCGAAATTTTGTGGGTTTTTTGAAAAACATGAAATGTACTTTAAAATGTTGAAAATTGCTGGAAAATTTCAATTCCATCAGTATATATTTTTTAAAAATAAAGCATTGAAAAAATCAAGAAATATGGTAATATGATGTTTTACTGCATATTTCGACTATTTGGAGCGTTTAGAACACTTTTCAAACAAACCTTCAGTTATTTTTAAAAAATGAATTCTGATAGAATTGAAATTTTCAACCAATTTTCTACATTTTAAAGTATATAAAATATTTTTTAAAAAACCCATAAAATTTCCATGAAATTCAGAAATAATTTTGAATATTTCGTATGTTTTTTAAAAATACCTGAAGCATTGAAAAAAATAAAAAAAAAATTGTAAAATGATTTTTTACTGCATATTTCGACGATTTGGAGCATTTAGAACACTTTTCAAACAAACCTTACTTTTTAGATAAAATACATAGATTTTCACCCTTGAAATATGTATTGACACAATACAACACTAAAATGTCATATTTAAGATACTTTCAGGATAAAATTCAATTCCAGCAGTAATTCTGATAAAAAAAGTGTTAAAATCCACGAATTTTAGCTAAAAAATCAGGTTTGTCTGAAAAGTGTTCTAAATGCTCCAAATCGCCGAATTATGCAGTAAAACATAATTTTACCATATTTTTCGATTTTTTTCAATGCTTCAGGCATTTTTTATAAAATATATGATACATTCAAAATTATTTCAGAATTTCCTCGAAATTTTATGGTTTTTTTGAAAAATATGTAATATAGATTGAAATGTTGAAAATTGCTCGAAAATTTCAATTCCATCAATATACATTTTTTAAAAATAACAGAAATATTGAAAAAAATCGAAAAATATGGTAAAATGATGTTTTACTGCACATTTCGACGATTTGGAGCAATTAGAACACTTTTCAGATGAACCTGTTTTTTAGCTAAAATTCATGGATTTAAAAACTTTTTTATCAGAATTACTGCTGGAATTGAATTTTATGCTGAAAGTAACTTAAATATGACATTTTAGTGTACGATTGTGTCAGTACATATTTCAAGTGTGAAAATCCATGTATTTTAGCTAAAAAGTAATGTTTGTCTGAAAAAGTCCTAAATGCTCCAAATCGTCGAAATATGCAATAAAACATCATTTTACAATGTTTTTCGATTTTTTCAATTCTTCAGGTATTTTTAAAAAATATTTGAAATATGCAAAATTATTTCTGAATTTCATCGAAATTTTATGGGTTTTTTGAAAAACATGTAATATACTTAAAAATATTGAAAATTGCTGGAAAATTTCAATTCCATCAGTATATATTTTTTTAAAAATAAATAAAGCATTGAAAAAATCAAGAAATATGGTAAAATGATGTTTTACTGTATATTTCGACTCTTTGGAGGATTTAGAACACTTTTCCAACAAATCTTACTTTTTAGCTAAAATACATGAATTTTCACACTTGAAATATGTATAGACACAATATTACTCTAATATGTCATATTTAAGTTACTTTCAGGATAAAATTCAATTCCATCAGTAATTCTGATAAAAAAGTTTGAAAATCCATGAATTTTAGCTAAAAAATCAGGTTTGTTTGAAAAGTGTTCTATATGCTCCTAATAGCCGAAATATGCAGTAAAACAGCATTTTACCATATTTTTCAAAATTTAAATGGTTCAGGTATTTTTAAAAAATATATGAAATATTCAAAATTATTTCTGAATTTCATCGAAATTTTATGGGATTTTTGAAAAATATGTAATATACTTTAAAATGTTGAAAATGTTCGAAAATTTCAATTCCATCAGTAATTCCGAAAAAAAAAGTTTGAAAATCCATGAATTTTAGCTAAAAAATCAGGTTTTTCTGAAAAGTGTTCTAAATGCTCCAAATCGTCGAAATATGCAGTAAAACAGCATTTTACAATATTTTTTCGATTTTTTAAAATGTTCAGTTATTTTTAAAAAAATATATGAAATTTTCAAAATTATTTCTGAATTTCATCGAAATTTTATGGGCTTTTTGAAAAATATGTAATATACTTTAAAATGTTGAAAGTGCTCGGAAATTTTAATTCCATCAGTAATTCTGATAATAAAGTTTGAAAATCCATCAATTTTAGCTAACAAATCAGGTTTGTCTGAAAAGTGTTCTAAATGCTTCAAATCGTCGAAATATGCAGTAAAAGATCATTTAACCACATTTCTCGAATTTTTCAATGCTTCAGGTATTTTTAGAAAATATATACTGATGAAATTGAAATTTTCGAGCAAATTAAATTACATTACATATTTAAAAAAAAAAAACATGAAATTTCGATTAAATTCAGAAATAATTTTGAATATATCACAGATTTTTTAAAAAAAAACCTGAAGCATTGAAAAAAATCGAAAAATATGGTAAAATGATGTTTTACTGCATATTTCGACTATTTGGATGATTTAGAACACTTTTCCAACAAATCTTACTTTTTAGCTAAAATACATGAATTTTCACACTTGAAATATGTATTGACTCAATATTACTCTAATATGTCATATTTAAGTTACTTTCAGGATAAAGTTCAATTCCATCAGTAATTCTGATAAAAAAGTTTGAAAATCCATGAATTTTAGCTAAAAAATAAGGTTTGTCTGAAAAGTGTTCTATATGCTCCAAATAGTCGAAATATGCAGTAAAACAGCATTTTACACCATTTTTCGATTTTTTAACTTGTTCAGGTATTTTTAAAAAATATATGAAATATTGAAAATTATTTCTGAATTTCATCGAAAATGGTCGAGAATTTCAATTCCATCAGTAATTCTCAAAAAAAAAGTTTGAAAATCCATGAATTTTAGCTAAAAAAAATCAGGTTTTTCTGAAAAGTGTTGTAAATGCTCCAAATCGTCGAAATATGCAGTAAAAAAGCATTTTACAATATTTTTCGATTTTTTTAAAGTGTTCAGGTATTTTTAAAAAAATATATGAAATTTTCAAAATTATTCCAGAATTTCTTCGATATTTTATGGGCTTTTTGAAAAATATGTAATATACTTTAAAATGTTGAAAGTGCTCGAAAATTTTAATTCCATCAGTAATTCTGATACTACAGTTTGAAAATCCATCAATTTTACCTAAAAAATCAGGTTTGTCTTAAAAGTGTTCTAAATGCTTCAAATCGTTGAAATATGTAGTAAAAGATCAAGTTACCATATTTTTCGACTTTTTCAATGTTTCAGGTATTTTTAGAAAATGTGTACTGATGGAATTGAAATTTTCGACCAAGTTTCAACATTTTAAATTACATTGCATATTTTACAAAAAACCCAAAAAATTTCGATGAAATTCAGAAATAATTTTGAATATATCATAGATTTTTTAAAAATACCTGAAGCATTGAAAAAAAATCGAAAAATACGGTAAAATGAACTTCTACTTCATATTTCAACGACTTGGAGCATTTAGAACACTTTTCAGAGAAACCTTATTTTTTAGCTAAAATTCGTGGATTTTTAAACTTTTTTATCAGAATTACTGATGGAATTGAATTTTATGCTGAAAGTATCTTAGATATGACGTATTAGTGTAATATTGTGTCAACTCATTTTAGCTAAAAAATAACGTTTGTTTGAAAAGTGTTCTAAATTATCAAAATCGTTGAAATATGCAGTAAAAGATCATTTTTCCATATTTTTCGTTTTTTTCAATGCTTCAGGTATTTTTAAAAAATATGTACTGGTTGAATTGAAATTCTCGACCAATTTTCAACATTTTAAAGTACATTACATATTTTTCAAAAAAAAACATAAAATTTCGATGAAATTCAGAAATAATTTTGAATATTTCATATATTTTTTAAAAATACCTGAAGCATTGAAAAAATCGAGAAATATGGGAAAATGATATTTTACTGCATATATCGACGATTTGGAGCATTTTGACCACTTTTCAAACAAACCTTCAGTTATTTTTAAGAAATGTATACTGATAGAATTGAAATTTTCAAGCATTTTTCAACATTTTAAAGTATATAAAATATTTTTTAAAAAACTCATAAAATTTCCATGAAATTCAGAAATAATTTTGAATATTTCACATGTTTTTTAAAAATACCTGAAGCATTGAAAAAAATAAAAAAATATTGTAAAATGATTTTTTACTGCATATTTCGACGATTTGAAGCATTTAGAACACTTTTCAAACAAACCTTACTTTTTAGATGAAATACATCGATTTTCACCCTAAATGTCATATTTAAGATACTTTCAGTTTAAAATTCAATTCCAGCAGTAATTCTGATAAAAAAAGTGTTAAAATCCACGAATTTTAGCTAAAAAATCAGGTTTGTCTGAAAAGTGTTCTAAATGCTCCAAATCGCCGAATTATGCAGTAGAACATAATTTTACCATATTTTTCGATATTTTTCAATGCTTCAGGCATTTTTAAAAAAATATATGATGCATTCAAAATTATTTCAGAATTTCCTCGAAATTTTATGGGTTTTTTGAAAAATATGTAATAGATTGGAAAGTTGAAAATTGCTCGAAAACTTCAATTCCATCAATATACTTTTTTTAAAAATAACAATTTTATGCTGAAAGTAACTTAAATATGACATTTTAGTGTACTATTGTGTCAATACATATTTCATGTGTGAAAATCCATGTATTTTAGCTAAAAAGTAATGTTTGTCTGAAAAAGTCCTAAATGCTCCAAATCGTCGAAATATGCAATAAAACATCATTTTACAAAGTTTTTCGATTTTTTCAATCCTTCAGGTATTTTTAAAAAATATTTGAAATATTCAAAATTATTTCTGAATTTCATCAAAATTTTGTGGGTTTTTTGAAAAACATGTAATATACTTTAAAATGTTGAAAAATGCTGGAAAATTTCAATTCCATCAGTACATATTTTCTAAAAATAAATAAAGCATTGAAAAAAATCAAGAAATATGGTAAAATGATGCGTTACTGCATCTTTCGTCTATTTGGAGCGTTTAGAACACTTTTCAAACAAATCTTACTTTTTAACTAAAATACATGAATTTTCACACTTGAAATATGTATTGACACAATACTACACTAAAATGACACATTCAAGTTACTTCCAGCGTAAAATTCAGTTCTTTCAGGAATTCTGATAAAAACAGTTTAAAAATCCATGAATTTTACCTAAAAAATCATGTTTGTCTGAAAAGTGTTCCAAATGCTCCAAATTGCCGAAATATGCAGTAAAACATCATTTTACAATATTTTTCGATTTTTTTTCAATGCTTGAAGCATTTTTAAAAAATATATGATGTATTCAAGATTATTTCTGAATTTCATCGAAATTTTGTGGGTTTTTTGAAAAACATGTAATATACTTTAAAATGTTGAAAATTGATGGAAAATTTCAATTCCATCAGTATACATATTTTAAAAATAAATAAAGCATTGAAAAAATCGAGAAATATGGTAAAATGATGTTTTACTGCATATTTCGACTACTTGGAGGATTTAGAACACTTTTCCAACAAATCTTACTTTTTAGCTAAAATACATGAATTTTCACACTTGAAATATGTATTGACGCAATATTACTCTAATATGTCATATTTAAGTTACTTTCAGGATAAAATTCAATTCCATCAGTAATTCTGATAAAAATGTTTGAAAATCCATGAATTTTAGCTAAAAAAATCAGGTTTGTCTGAAATGTGTTCTATATGCTCCTAATAGTCGAAATATGCAGTAAAACAGCAATTTACCATATTTTTCCATTTTTTAAATGGTTCAGGTATTTTTAAAAAATATATGAAATATTCAAAATTATTTCTGAATTTCATCGAAATTTTATGGGCTTTTTGGAAAATATGTAATATACTTTAAAATGTTGAAAATGCTCGAAAATTTCAATTCCATCAGTAATTCTGAAAAAAAAAGTTTGAAAATCCATGAATTTTAGCTAAAAAAACATGTATGTCTGAAAAGTGTTCCAAATGCTCCAAATTGTCGAAATATGCAGTAATATTTTTCGATTTTTTTTCAATGCTTCAGGCATTTTTAAAAAATATATGATGTGTTCAAAATTATTTCTGAATTTCATCGATATTTTATGGGTTTTTTGAAAAATATGTAATATACTTTAAAATGTTGAAAATTGCTCGAAAGTTTCAATTCCCGCTATGTTTTTTTAAAAATACCTGAAGCTTTGAAAAATTCGACAAATATAGTAAAATGACGTTTTACTGCATATTTCGACGATTTGGAGCATTTAGAACACTTTTCATACAAACCTGATTTTTTAGCTAAAATTCATGGATTTTCAAACTTTTTCATCAGAATTACTGCTGGAATTGAATTTTATTCTGAAAGTAGCTGAAAAAGTGTTCTAAATGCTCCAAATCGCCGAAATATGCAGTAAAACATAATTTCACCATATTTTTCGATATTTTTTCAATGCTTCAAGCATTTTTAAAAAAATATAAATATTCAAAATTATTTCTGAATTTCCTCGAAATTTTATGGGCTTTTTGAAAAATATGTAATATTCTTTGAAATGTTGAAAATTGCTCGAAAATTTCAATTCCATCAGTATATATTTTTTACAAATACCTGAAGCATTGAAAAAATCGAAAAATATGGGAAAATGATGTTTTACTGCATATTTCGACTATTTGGAGCATTTAGAACACTTTTCAAACAAATCGTACTTTTTAGCTAAAATACATGAATTTTCACACTTGAAATATGTATTGACACAATACTACACTAAAATGACATACTTTAGATACTTTCAGCATAAAATTCAATTCCATCAGTAATTCTGATAAAAAAGTTTGAAAATCCATGAATCTTAGCTAAAAAATCAGTTTTGTCTGAAAAGTGTTCTTCATGGTCCAAATAGACGAAATATGCAGTAACACAGCATTATACCATATTTCTCGATTTTTTTCAATGCTTCACGCATTTTTAAAAAAATATATGATATATTCAAAATTATTTCTGAATTTCCTCGAAATTTTATGTTTTTTTTGAAAAATATGTAATATACTTTGAAATGTGGAAAATTGCTCGAAAATTTCAATTCCATCAGTATATATTTTCAAAAATACCTGAAGCATTGAAAAAATCGAAAAATATGGTAAAATGATATTTTACTGCATATTTCGAAGATATGGAGCATTTAGAACACTTTTCTTACAAACCTGATTTTATAGCTAAAATTCATGGATTTTCAAACTTTTTCATCAGAATTACTGCTGGAATTGAATTTTATACTGAAAGTAGCTTCAATATGACATTTTAGTGTAGAATTGTGTCAATACATATTTCAAGTATTTTAGCTAAAAAGTAAGGTTTGTTTGAAAAGAGTTCTAAATCTTCCAAATCGTCAAAATATGCAGTAAAAGATCATTTTACCATATTTTTCGATTTTTTCAATGCTTCAGGTATTTTTAGAAAATATATGCTGATACAATTGAAATTTTCGAGCAAGTTTCAACATTTTAAATTACATTACATATTTAAAAAAAAAAACCTCATAATTTCGATGAAATTCAGAAATAATTTTGAATATTTCATATATTTTTTAAAAATATCTGAAGCATTGAAAAAATCGAGAAATATGGGAAAATGATGTTTTACTGCATATTTCGACGATTTGGAGCATTTAGAACACTTTTCAAACAAACCTTCAGTTATTTTTAAAAAATGAATTCTGATAGAATTGAAATTTTCAACCAATTTTCTACATTTTAAAGTATATAAAATACTTTTTTAAAAAACCCATAAAATTTCCAAGAAATTCAGAAATAATTTTGAATATTTCGTATGTTTTTTAAAAATACCTGAAGCATTGAAAAAAATAAAAAAATAATTGTAAAATGATTTTTTACTGCATATTTCGACGATTTGGAGCATTTAGAACACTTTTCAAACAAACCTTACTTTTTAGATAAAATACATAGATTTTCACCCTTGAAATATGTATTGACACAATACAACACTAAAATGTCATATTTAAGATACTTTCAGGATAAAATTCAATTCCAGCAGTAATTCTGATAAAAAAAGTGTTAAAATCCACGAATTTTAGCTAAAAAATCAGGTTTGTCTGAAAAGTGTTCTAAATGCTCCAAATCGCCGAATTATGCAGTAAAACATAATTTTTACCATATTTTTCGATTTTTTTCAATGCTTCAGGCATTTTTTAAAAAATATATGATACATTCAAAATTATTTCAGAATTTCCTCGAAATTTTATGGTTTTTTTGAAAAATATGTAATATAGATTGAAATGTTGAAAATTGCTCGAAAATTTCAATTCCATCAATATACATTTTTTAAAAATAACAGAAATATTGAAAAAAATCGAAAAATATGGTAAAATGATGTTTTACTGCACATTTCGACGATTTGGAGCAATTAGAACACTTTTCAGATGAACCTGTTTTTTAGCTAAAATTCATGGATTTAAAAACTTTTTTATCAGAATTACTGCTGGAATTGAATTTTATGCTGAAAGTAACTTAAATATGACATTTTAGTGTACGATTGTGTCAATACATATTTCAAGTGTGAAAATCCATGTATTTTAGCTAAAAAGTGATGTTTGTCTGAAAAAGTCGAAATAAGCAATAAAACATCATTTTACAATGTTTTTCGTTTTTTTCAATTCCTCAGGTATTTTTAAAAAATATTTGAAATATTCAAAATTATTTCTGAATTTCATCGAAATTTTGTGGGGTTTTTGAAAAACATGTAATATACTTTAAAATGTTGAAAATTGCTGGAAAATTTCATTTCCATCAGTATACATTTTTTAAAAATAAATAAAGCATCGAAAAATCAAGAAATATGGTAAAATGATGTTTTACTGCATATTTCGACTACTTGGAGCGTTTAGAACACTTTTCAAACAAATCTTACTTTTTAACTAAAATACATGAATTTTCACACTTGAAATATGTATTGACACAATACTACACTAAAAAGACACATTTATGTTACTTTCAGCATAAAATTCAATTCCATTAGTAATTCTGATAAAAAAGTTTAAAAATCCATGAATTTTAGCTTAAAAATCAGGTTTGTCCTAAAAGTGTTCTAAATGCCCCAAATCGTCGAAATATGCAGTAAAACAGCATTTGACCATATTTTTCGATTTCTTAAATGGTTCAGGTATTTTTAAAAAATATATGAAATATTGAAAATTATTTCTGAATTTCATCGAAATTTTATGGGTTTTTTGAAAAATATATAATATACTTTAAAATGTTGAAAATGGTCGAAAACTTCAATTCCATCAGTAATTCTGATAAAGAAAGTTTGAAAATCCATGAATTTTAGCTAAAAAATCATGTTTGTCTGAAAAGTGTTCCAAATGCTCCAAATTGCCAAAATATGCAGTAAAACATCATTTTATAATATTTTTCGATTTTCTTCAATGCTTCAGGCATTTTTAAAAAATATATGATGTATTCAAAATTATTTCTGAATTTCATCGAAATTTTATGTTTTTTATATCAATATAATATTGTGTCAATACATATTTCAAGTGTGAAAATCCATGCATTTTAGCTAAAAAGTAAGGTTTGTTTGAAAAGTGTTCTAAATTATCCAAATCGTCGAAATATGCAGTAAAAGATCATTTTTCCATACTTTTCGCTTTTTTCAATGCTTCAGGTATTTTTAAAAAATATGTACTGGTTGAATTGAAATTCTCGACCAATTTTCTACATTTTAAAGTATATTACATATATATATATATTATTACATATATATATATACATATATTTATATATACATATATATAATTATTATGGTACCCACAGAACGAGTGGTATTGATCAATAACAACACTGCACTAGCCAAGGAGTCGAACCCATGATGTTTTGGTCCGCCTCATGGTGAGAGAAAACGCATGACGCTTTAGGCCACTAGACCACACAATCCTTAACAATGGTGCATCCAGCCAAGCTAGATGTTGTACCCACCATCGAAGGACATACGGTGGTGTGGAATATATATATATATATATATATATATATATATATATATATATATATATATATATATATATATATATATATATATATATGGTAGTAAGTTGGTAGTAACCACCCGTGGGGGCACTACCGTCCTGCCAAGTGAGTGTAAAACGAAAGCCTGTAATTGTTTTACGTGATGGTAGGATTGCTGGTGTCTTTCGTCTGTCTCGTAAATATGCAAGATTGCAGGTACGTCTCGCTACTTCTACTTACACTTAGGTCACACTACACATACATGTACATGTTTATTTATACACACTCATCTGAGCTTTCTTTGATTTTATCTTTAGTTCTTGGTCTTATTACTTTTCCTTTTATATCCATGGGGAAGTGGAATAAAAAGAAAATTGTGCGTGGATGTTGTGCAAAAGATTGTGGATGTTACGAATAAGAAGAAGCTGGATGTCCTGGCTTTAAGTAAAACAAAGCTGAAGGGGTGGGATAGTTTCAGTGGAGAGGAATAAATGGGATTAGGTCAGGGGTTTCAAATATTTAGAGCTAAAGAAGGAGTAGCAATAATGTTGAAGGATAAGTTATGGCAGGAAAAGAGGGACTATAAATGAATTAATTCAAGGATTATGTGGAGTAAAATGTTGGATGTGAAAAGTGAGTTATAGTAAGCGTATATTCACCTGGAGAAGAAAGAAATGTAGAGGAGAGAGAGAGATTTTGGGAAATGTTGAGTGAATGCGTGGGAAATTTTAAACCAAGTGTGAGAGTAATGGTGGTTGAGGATTTTAATCCTAAAGTGGACAAAAATGTTGTGGAGGGAGTAGTAGGTAAATTTGGGGTGCCAGGGGTAAATGAAAATGGGGAGCCTTTGAGCTATAGCCCTTGTGGCTAAGCGCTTCATTTTTTATTATAATAATAATTTAATTGAGCTGTGTGTAGAAAGAGGGTTGGTAATAAGTAATACATATTTATGAAAAAGAGGATAAATAAATATACAAGGTATGATATAGCACGTAATGAAAGTAGTTAGATTATGTATTGGTGGATGAAAGGTTGATGGGTAGGCTTCAGGATGTACACGTTTATAGAGGGGCAACCGATATATCGGATCATTATTTAGTTGCAACTACAGTTAGAGTAAGAGGTAGATGGGAAAAGAGGAAAATGGCAACAACAAGCAAGAGGGAGGTACGGTGTATAAACAAAGGGAGGAGGAAGTTCGGGTGAGACATAAGCAACTATTGGAAGAAAGGTGGGCTGATGCAAGTATGATTAGTGGGGGAAGGGGTTGAAGAGGGTTGGAATAGTTTTAAAAATGCAGTATTTGAATGTGGGGCAGAAGTTTGTGGTTATAGGAGGGTGGGTGCAGAAGGAAAGAGGAGGGATTGGTGGAATGATGAAGTAAAAGGGTGTGATAAAAGAGAAAAAGTTAGCTTATGAGAGGTTTTTACAAAGCAGAAGTGTTATAAGAAGAGTAGAGTATATGGAGAGTAAAAGAAAGGTGAAGAGAGTGGTGAGAGAGTGCAAAAGGAGAGCAGATAGTGGGAGAGGCACTGTCAAGAATTTTAATGAAAATAAGAAACAATTTGGAGTGAGTTAAACAAGTTAAGAAAGCCTAGGGAACGAATGGATTTGTCAGTTAAAAACAGAGTAGGGGAGTTAGTAGATGGGGAGATGGAGATTTTGGGTAGATGGCGAGAATATTTTGAGGAACTTTTAAATGTCGATTAAGAAAGGGGAGCAGTAATTTCATGCACTGGCCAGGGAGGTATACCATCTTTTAGGAGTGAAGAACAGCAGGATGTGAGTGTGGGGGAGGTGTGTGGGGCATTATGTAGAATGAAAGGGGGTAAGGCAGCTGGAACTGACGGATCATGACAGAAATGTTAAAAGCAGGCGGGGACATAGTGTTGGAGTGGTTGGTATTTTTGTTTAATAAATGTATGAAAGAGGGGAAGGTCCCTAGGGATTGGCAGAGAGCATGTATAGTCCCTTTATACAAAGGGAAGGTGGACAAGGGAGATTGTAAAAATTATAGAGGAATAAGTTTACTGAGTATACCAGGAAAAGTGTACAGTAGGGTTATAATTGAAAGAATTAGAGATAAGACAGAATGTGGGATTGCAGATGAGCAAGGAGGTTTCAGAGTGGGTAGGGGATGTGTAGATCAAGTGTTTATATTGAAGTATGTATGTGAACAGCATTTAGATAAAGGTAGGGAAGTTTTTATTGCATTTATGGGTTTAGAAAAGGCATGTGATAGTGGATAGGGGAGCAATGTGGAAGATGTTGCAAGTATATGGAATAGGTGGTAAGTTACTAATTGCTGTAAAGAGTTTTTATGAGGATAGTGAGGCTCAGGTTAGGGTGTGTAGAAGAGAGGGAGACTACTTCCCAGTAAAAGTAGGTCTTAGACAGGGATGTGTAATGTCACCATGGTTGTTTAATATATTTATAGATGGGGTTGTAAAAGAAGTAAATGCTAGGGTGTTCTGGAGAGGGGTGGAATTAAATTATGGCGAATTAAATACAAAATGGGAATTGACACAGTTGCTTTTTGCTGATGATACTGTGCTTATGGGAGATTCTAAAGAAAAATTTCAAAGTTTAGTGGGTGAGTTTGGGAGTGTGTGTAAAGGTAGAAAGTTGAAAGTGAACATAGAAAAGAGTAAGGTGATGAGGGTATCAAATGATTTAAAGAAAAATTGGATATCAAATTGGAGAGTAGTAGTATGGAAGAAGTGAATGTTTTCAGATACTCGGGAGTTGACGTGTCGGCGGATGGATTTATGAAGGATGAGGTTAATCATAGAATTGATGAGGGCAAAAAGGTGAGTGGTTCGTTGAGGTATATGTGGAGACAAAAAACATTATCTATGGAAGCAAAGAAGGGAATGTATGAAAGTATATTAGTACCAACACTCTTTTATGGGTGTGAAGCTTGGGTTGAGTGCAGCAGCGATGAGGCGGTTGGAGGCAGTGGAGATGTCCTGTCTAAGGGGAATGTGTGGTGTAAATATTATGCAGAAAATTCGGAGTGTGGAAATTAGGAGAAGGTGTGGAGTTAATAAAAGCATTAGTCAGAGGGCTGAAGAGGAGTTGAGGCGGTTTGGTCATTTAGAGAGAATGGATCAAAGTAGAATGACCTTGAGGGGGCTTGGACTTCCAGCAAGCGTGCATGAACGTGTTCGATAGGAGTGAATGGAGACGAATGGTATTTCGGACCTGAGGATCTGTTGGAGTGTGAGTAGGGTAATATTTAGTGAAGGGATTCAGGGAAACCGGTTATTTTTATATAGCCGGACTTGAGTCCTGGAAATGAGAAGTACAATGCCTGCACTCTAAAGGAGGGGTTTGGGGTATTAGCAGTTTGGAGGGATATGTTGTGTATCTTTATACGTATGTACTTCTAAACTGTTGTGTTCTGAGCACCTCTGCAAAAACAGTGATGATGTGTGAGTGAGGTGAAAGTGTTAAATGATGAAAGCATTTTCTTTTTTGGATTGTCTTTCTTTTTGGGTCACCCTGCCTCGGTGGGAGACGGCCGACTTGTTAAAAATAAATAATATATATATACATATATATATATATATATATATATATATATATATATATATATATATATAAATATATATATATATATATATATATATATATATATATATATATATATATATATATATATATATATATATACATATATATATATATATATATATATATATATATATATATATATATATATATATATATATATATATATACATATATATATATATATATATATATATATATATATATATATGTCGTGCCGAATATGTTAAACTGGGTCAATTAGCAAGAACTCATTTAAAATTAAGTCCTTTCTAAAATTTTCTCTTATACGTTTAAAGATATATTTTTTTCATTAATGTTAATGTAAAAATTTTTAATTTTGCACCAAAAGAATCTTAGAAAACTTACCTAACCTTATTATAACAAGAACAATTTATTTTAGCCTAACCTAACTAAATATATTTTAGATTTGTTTACAATAATTTAATACTAAACAAACGCAGTGAAAAATATTTTTTTCGTTAGGTTCAGAATGATTTTGGCGAAATTATTGCATAAACAAATTTTCGTTTGTCCTATATGTCAAGATGAGCGTTGCTATTTAAGCCAAGATCGCAAGTTCTGCCTATTCGGCACGACATTTTATATATATATATATATATATATATATATATATATATATATATATATATATATATATATATATATATATATATATATATATATATATATATGAAAAAGCCTTGGTCAAATTGGACTTTGCCAACGCTTTCAACTCAGTCAGAAGGGATGCTGCTTTCCAAGCAGTTTATAGAAACTTCCCTTCCCTTTATCCCTTCATAGAATCGTGTTATAGTGTGACTTCCAAACTATTGTTTGGGGACCATGAAATTGACTCATGTGAGGGCGTGCAACAGGGGGACCTTCTCGCCCCCTTTCTATTCTGTTTGGTCATCAAGGAAGTCACAGAAGCACTCTCCAGCGAGCTCAATATCTGGTTCTTGGATGATTGTACCCTAGCTGGCTCAACAGAATCTCTCCTAGAGGACATCAATAAAATTAAAGACATGGGAGAAAGCCTGGGCCTTTCTTTAAACTCCAACAAATGTGAAATAGTTTCTACCAATCAACAGATGATCCAGAATATTATCGCTGTTTTACCAGGAGCACGAGCCATTGATCCAGCCAATAGCACTCTCCTGGGTGCTCTTCTTGGGTCCAATGCCATCGATCTGATCCTAGAAAAAAAAAACCTCAGACATCCGGACGATGGAAAGCAGGATGAAAGACACTGACACACACTATGCCTTCTACCTACTCACCAGTTGCCTGTCAATCCCAGAACTTACCTACTTTCTGAGATGCTCCCCAGCCTTCAGCAATGAGAACGGAACTCGACCCTAAGACCCTCCGTATTTCAGTGGCTCTGCGCCTTGCTGCCCCAATTCACGCAGAATATACGTGTATTTGCGGCGAAGTGCAAGCAGACCAATACGGTCTACATGGTCTTAACTGTTTCAAAACCAAGGGCTGGCATGCAAGACACAATGAGGTCAACGACATCATTAAGAGAACCCTTGCTACTGCTGGATGCCCAACCGAGAGGGAGCCCCAGTCACTAGCAGCCAACAATACCCACAACCCAGCAAAGTGCCCTAACGGAATCACCATCTATCCTTGGAAGAATGGCAAGCTCATAGCATGGGACTATACCTGTGTGTCCACACTGGCTGACACCTATATCATCACAGTGTGGGGCGACAGGGAGGAGCTGCTGACCACAGGGGGTAGTACAAGATCAGCAAGTAAAGGGACATAAGCCAACAGTATCAATTTGTCCCAGTGGGATCAGAGACCTTGGGATCATGGGGAAAAAATCCCACACGTTTCCTTAAAGAATTGGGTTCCAGACTCGTCGACACCACCAGGGACCCAAGGGCAGCCACTTTCATATTCCAGCTCCTCAGCATAGCCATCCAGAGGGGAAATGCTTGCTGCATACTTGGCTCGCATCCAGCCTCGGAGGAGCTGGAGGAAATTCATGATCTTTGATACATTGTGCCATTGTATTCATGTTTATGTATTTCTGTAAATGTATTCTGTTTATTAATAAATGTTCATATAAAATATCAAATATAAAAGGTGGTAAGAGAAGAAAATATTCAAACAGCCCCGGGGAGAACCTTGAGTTTTTCCTGAGGTACGTTTATTGTCTTCTCTGATGATGAGGGTCCCCATTCCAGCCATAGAGGTGGTACTTCCCTATATTTTAATATATATATATATATATATATATATATATATATATATATATATATATATATATATATATATATATATATATATATATAAATAATAAATATATATATAAATGCTATAAGATCACAGTAAACAGGTGATTTCAGAATATGCAAAACAACCACTCTGAAAGAATAGAGAAATTCCAAGCGCTTTCGTGACTACTCACATTATCAAGGAACTATGAAAGTAAAGCATCCAAGGAAGCTATATAAGGGGTCTGGCCAACACCTCACTATCAGATCCCACAACGGTTAAACACCTGATGCGCGCCGGCCCAACTGGACAGGTCCGTTGCACAACTCACCCACAAACTATTCTACCCAAGAAAATTTAAAAATTATTATTTGTCCAGTGTATTATTAAATTCTTCCCAAATTCTATTAATTATAAATGGATCTAATTTATATAAACCAAAGGAAATATTCATATTATTGTCAAAACTGCTTTTTATGAAACAAGATGCAATTATATTCCTGTCGACCATGGACTTGCTTGATACTACTTTCTCCTTTTTGAAAATCAATTGGATGGTTAAAATCTCTTACATGAATAAATAGAGCATTGGAATCTTGTCCAGTTCTAATGCTATATTTATGTTGTTTTAATCTTAGTTCGAGATTTTTACCAGTTTGACCGTAATAAACTTTATCGCAAATTTTACAAGGAATCTTATAGACACATCCATCAGCATTTTGGGGGGAATTCTTTATCAAAAGTTTTTTTTACTGTATCAAGATTTTTGAATACAACTTTAATATTAAAAGTCTTAAGAAGAGAAGGCATATCAACCAAGTTTTCATGGTAAGGGAGAACCAACATATTTTTAGTTGAATAAGGCTGGTTGTCCCTTTTTGGATTGTAAAAAGTATTTCTAGCAACTTTAAAAGATTTATCAATTACATTTCTTGGGTGTTTTAAATCATTACCTATTTCATAAATTTTGGATATTTCCTCATCTATGAACTATGAACTATGAACTCCATTTCCTTGGAAAATTAAATAGCTTAGCCCATTCTATAAACTTTACTGTTGAGTTTGAAGAAAATAACTCATTGCCTTTTCTAGATGTTTTAATTATTAAGGGTAATAATGAATTCAAATTTAAAATTTACAGAAACCCTACAAATAACTGTTCCTATGTCCACTATTATTCCTCGCATCAAGATAGAGTAAAACTGTCTGTTTTCTCATCAATGTTTTTGAGAGTTTTACGAATTTGTAGTCCTGAGTTCATAGATGAGGAAATATCCAAAATTTATGAAATAGGTAATGATTTAAAATACCCAAGAAATGTAATTGATAAATCTTTTAAAGTTGTTAGAAATACTTTTTACAATCCAAAAAGGGACAACCAGCCTTATTCAACTAAAAATATGTTGGTTCTCCCTTACCATGAAAACTTGGTTGATATGCCTTCTCTTCTTAAGACTTTTAATATTAAAGTTGTATTCAAAAATCTTGATACAGTAAAAAAAATTTTTGATAAAGAATTCCCCCGAAAATGCTGATGGATGTGTCTATAAGATTCCTTGTAAAATTTGCGATAAAGTTTTTTTACGGTCAAACTGGTAAAAATCTCGAACTAAGATTAAAACAACATAAATATAGCATTAGAACTGGACAAGATTCCAATGCTCTATTTATTCATGTAAGAGATTTTAACCATCCAATTGATTTTCAAAAAGTTGAGAAAGTAGTATCAAGCAAGACCATGGTCGACAGGATTATAATTGAATCTTGTTTCATAAAAAGCAGTTTTGACAATAATATGAATATTTCCTTTGGTTTATATAAATTAGATCCATTTATAATTAATAGAATTTGGGAAGAATTTAATAATACACTGGACAAATAATAATTTTTAAATTTTCTTGGGTAGAATAGTTTGTGGGTGAGTTGTGCAAAGGACCTGTCCAGTTGGGCCGGCGCGCATCAGGTGTTTAACCGTTGTGGGATCTGATAGTGAGGTGTTGGCCAGACCCCTTATATAGCTTCCTTGGATGCTTTACTTTCATAGTTCCTTAATAATGTGAGTAGTCACGAAAGCGCTTGGAATTTCTCTATTCTTTCAGAGTGGTTGTTTTGCATATTCTGAAATCACCTGTTTACTGTGATCTTATTACATTAATGGATACCACACGACTCTTCAGAATGTTCTCGATAAGCTTTCCTAATCATATATCTTTTGTTTCACAGTTTTCTTCTGCATTGATCAAGTCCCACAATTTAAAAATTCGACTTAATTTTTTTAAAAAAATTTTAAATGAACAAGTTCTGCCCAAGTCTCTTTTACCCAATAGACTCCTTGACATGAGAGATCGTCCTTTTGATGATTTTATGAGAATTATTCTTCAGAAACATATTGAAATAACTAAAATACAGGAGAAGGAAGCATTCTAAATATTGAGAAACAAAAAATACTCTTTTAATCAGGCCATTCCATCAGAATGGAAACACAGTATGTTGGATCATTGCTATAATAAACTCAGAAGAATTTGTAAAGAACTCAAGAGCAAACTACAAAGAAAATTAGACATTTTAATTGAAAATAGTGATTGGACAAAGCATGCTAATAACAATTTTGTAATTAACTTATCAGATGAAATTTTAGACAAACATACAACTGCTGCTCTAGGTTTTGGCCTAAGTTTTGCAACTTCCAAAAAACTTAATAATGTTGAAATTGCAAAAGCCTTTTGTAACTTTGAAAAATTTTCTGATTTATCCTCTGATGAAATTAATATTAGTAAAGGAATTGTATATAGCTCTATGTTAAAACCAAACATTCCCAATTGCCCTCAAAGATTCTTTAAGTCTTATGATACACTTAATAACAATAAAAATTTGCGCCTTACTAAAGCAGACAAAATAAATGCAATAGTAATTATGAAAGAAAATGATTACCAAGAAAAAATTAATAATCTCTTAGATGATACTGAAACCTATTCTAAACTTAGGAAAAATCCCCTAGAAACCGTTAACAGCAATTTCAATAAAACAATAAAACTTCTTAGGCAACTTTATTCCGAAACGTTTCGCCTACACAGGAGGCTTCTTCAGTCGAATACAGAAAGTAGGCAGGAACAGTAGAGATGTGAAGACGATGTAATCAGTCCATCACCCTTGAAGTCGTAGAATTTGAGGTTGTCAGTCCCTCGGCCTGGAGAAGTTCAGTTCCATAGTCAGGAACTGAACTTCTCCAGGCCGAGGGACTGACAACTTCAAATTCTACGACTTCAAGGGTGATGGACTGATTACATCGTCTTCACATCTCTACTGTTCCTGCCTACTTTCTGTATTCGACTGAAGAAGCCTGCTGTGTAGGCGAAACGTTTCGGAATAAAGTTGCCTAACTGTTGCCTATGTGTCTTACCTACCAACCTGTCGGTATTGTATACCATTTTGATGTTCAATAAAACTTCTACTGAAAGGCAAAGATGAATTACTCAAACAATTTACTTCCACTAATCCATCTTTACCTTACATGTATGGACTAATAAAAACACACAAACCAGGGAATCCAGTCAGACCAATTATTAGCTCCATAGGGTCAGTTTCATATAAATTATCCAAATGGCTTGTTGATATTTTGAGCCCTATTGTTGGCAAAATTTCTAACTTTAATGTTAAAAACAACATAGACTTGGTTGATAAATTAAGCTCCTTGACTGACTTAAATGATTTTAACATGGTTAGTTTTGATGTTACTTCCTTGTTTACGAAATTTCCTGTTGATGATTTATTAAGTTTCTCATCTGAAGAACTCGTTAATTATGATTTACCATTGCCAGTTCCTTCTATCATTAAACTTATTAAACTTTGCATTGTTGATGCAAAATTTGTATTTAATGATAAGTTTTACACTCAAAAGTTTGGTATGGCAATGGGAAATCCTCTTTCACCTGTTCTTAGAAACTTATACATGGAATTTTTTGAAACAAGGTTGCTTAACACAATCCTCCCTAATAGAGCTAAATGGTTCAGATATGTTGATGATATTTTGTGTCTTTTGCCCAAAAATGTAGATATACACCATTTCCTTGGAAAATTAAATAGCTTAGCCCATTCTATAAACTTTACTGTTGAGTTTGAAGAAAATAACTCATTGCCTTTTCTAGATAATTTAATTATTAAGGGTAATAATGAATTCAAATTTAAAATTTATAGAAAACCTACAAATAACTGTTCCTATGTCCACTATTATTCATCGCATCAAGATAGAGTCAAACTGTCTGTTTTCTTATCAATGTTTTTGAGAGCTTTACGAATTTGTAGTCCTGAGTTCATAGATGAGGAAATATTCAAAATTTATGAAATAGGTAATGATTTAAAATACCAAAGAAATGTAATTGATAAATCTTTTAAAGTTGCTAGAAATACTTTTTACAATCCAAAAAGGGACAACCAGCCTTATTCAACTAAAAATATGTTGGTTCTCCCTTACCATGAAAACTTGGTTGATATGCCTTCTCTTCTTAAGACTTTTAATATTAAAGTTGTATTCAAAAATCTTGACACAGTAAAAAAAACTTTTGATAAAGAATTCCCCCGAAAATGCTGATGGATGTGTCTATAAGATTCCTTGTAAAATTTGCGATAAAGTTTATTAGGGTCAAACTGGTAAAAATCTCGAACTAAGATTAAAACAACATAAATATAGCATTAGAACTGGACAAGATTCCAATGCTCTATTTATTCATGTAAGAGATTTTAACCATCCAATTGATTTTCAAAAAGGTGAGAAAGTAGTATCAAGCAAGTCCATGGTCGACAGGAATATAATTGAATCTTGTTTCATAAAAAGCAGTTTTGACAATAATATGAATATTTCCTTTGGTTTATATAAATTAGATCCATTTATAATTAATAGAATTTGGGAAGAATTTAATAATGCACTGGACAAATAATAATTTTTTAATTTTCTTTGGTAGAATAGTTTGTGGGTGAGTTGTGCAAAGGACCTGTCCAGTTGGGCCGGCGCGCGTCAGGTGTTTAACCGTTGTGGGATCTGATAGTGAGGTGTTGGCCAGACCCCTTATATAGCTTCCTTGGATGCTTTACTTTCATAGTTCCTTGATAATATGAGTAGTCACGAAAGCGCTTGGAATTTCTCTATTCTTTCAGAGCGGTTGTTTTGCATATATATATATATATATATATATATATATATATATATATATATATATATATATATATATATATATATATATATATATATATATATATATATATATTTGTATATATATATATATATATATATATATATATATATATATATATATATATATATATATATATATATATATATATATATATATATATATATATATATATATATATATATATATATATGTCGTGCCGAATAGGCAGAACTTGCGATCTTGGCTTAAATAGCAACGTTCATCTTGCCATATAGGATAAGTGAAAATTTGTGTATGCAATAATTTCGCCAAAATCATTCTGAAGCTAACGAAAAATATATTTCATTGTGCTTGTTTAGTATTAAATTATTGTAAACAAACACTGCGCTAGCCAAGGATTCTAACCCATGTTTTACTGGCCTGCCTCATGGTAAGCGAGAACCACATGACGATTTAACCACAGGACCACCCAAATTTACAAGAATGGCACAGCCAGCAATGCTAGCTGTTGGGCCGCCATCCGAGGGCATACGGAGATGTGGGAGCTTCTAAGCTAATTTCACTCTCATCCCTGTTTGGTGTACTAGCCTCACTAGCGGCCCAACAGCTAACATTGCTGGCTGTGCCATTCTTGTAGGGTTGGGTGGTTCTGTGGTTTAAAGCATCATGTAGTTCTCGCTTACCATATTTCGCCTGCTCTTGCGAATTCCTTGCATTGTTAAAATCTCTAGTAAGGCTGATGCATGCAGGGGATGAGATGAAAGCTGTGAGCCTTCTCCCTGAAAGCTGGCTGCCTTGGATCAAGCGTGTAGTGCAAGCTACACGCCAAGGTATTGTCCAGCGTGGGTAGATTGGTAAAGCACTGCGTACCTTGTCCTAAGGTTCGTAGGTTCGAGTCTCCTTCAGCCAGATATCAGTGTTTGTGAATATTTCGCCTGCTTTTGCGAATTCCCTGCATTGTTAAAATCTCTAGTAAGGCTGATGCATGCAGTGGATGAGATGAAAAGCTGTAAGCCATTTTCCTGAAAGTTGGATGCCTTGGATCAAAGTCTAGCACAAGCTGGACTCCAAGGTATTGTCCAGTGTGGGTAGATTGGTAAAGCACTGCGTACCTTGTTCCAAGGTTCGTAGGTTCGAGTCTCCTTCAGCCAGAGATAAGTGTTGTATATATATATGTCTATATATATATATATATATATATATATATATATATATATATATATATATATATATATATATATATATATATATATATATATATATATATATATATATATATGTCGTGCCGAATACGTAAAGCTGGTCAATTAGCAAGAACTCCTTTAAAATTAAGTCCTTTCTAAAATTTTCTCTTATACGTTTAAAGATATATTTTTTTCATTAATGTTGATGTAAAAATTTATAATTTTGCACCAAAAGGAACTTAGAAAACTTACCTAACCTTATTATAACAAGAACAATTTATTTTAGCCTAACCCAACTAAATATATTTTAGATTTGTTTACAATAATTTAATACTAAACAAACACAGTGAAATATATTTTCTTCGTTAGGTTCAGAATGATTTTGGCGAAATTATTGCAAACACAAATTTTCACTTGTCCTATATGGCAAGATGAGCATTGCTATTTAAGCCAAGATCGCAAGTTCGGCCTATTCGGCACGACATATATATATGCAAGGAACAAGGTAAGCAGTGCTATACCATTCTCACAACACTGGACAATACCTTGGCGTCCAGCTTGCGCTAGACGTTTTGATCCAAGGCAGCCAGCTTTCAGGGAGAAGGCTTACAGCTTTTCATCTCATCCCCTGCATGCAACAGCCTTACTAGAGATTTTAACAATGCAAGGAATTCACAATTCGCTGTAAGCCTTCTCCCTGAAAGCTGGCTGCCTTGGATCAAAACGTCTAGCGCAAGCTGGACGCCAAGGTATTGTCAAGTGTGGTAAGAATGGTATAGCAATGCGTACCTTGTTCCAAGGTTCGTAGGTTCGAGTCTCCTTCAGCCAGAGATCAGTGTTTGTGTATATTTCGCCTGCTCTTGCGAATTCCTTGCATTGTTAAGATCTCTAGTAAGGCTGATGCATGCAGGGGATGAGATGAAAAGCTGGCCCTGGAAGCTGGCTGCCTTGGATCAAAACATCTAGTGCAAGCTGGACGCCAAGGAACTGTCCAATGTGGTGAGAATGGTATAGCACTGCGTACCTTGTTCCAAGGTTTGTAGGTTCGAGTCTCCTTCAGCCAGAGATCAGTGTTTGTGTATATTTCGCCTGCTCTTGTGAATTCCTAGCATTGTTAAAATCTCTAGTAAGGCTGATGCATGCAGGGGATGAGATGAAAAGCTGTAACCCTTCTCCATGAAATCTGGCTGCCTTGGATCAAAACATCTAGCACAAGCTGGACGCCAAGGTACTGTCCAGTGTGGTGAGAATGGTATAGCACTGCGTACCTTGTTCCAAGGTTCGTAGGTTCGAGTCTCCTTCAGCCAGAGATCAGTGTTTGTGTATATTTCGCCTGCTCTTGTGAATTCCTTGCATTGTTAAAATCTCTAGTAAGGCTGTTGCATGCAGGGGATGAGATGAAAAGCTGTAAGCCTTCTTCCTGAAAGCTGGCTGCCTTGGATCAAAACGTCTAGCGCAAGCTGGACGCCAAGGTATTGTCCAGTGTGTTGAAAATGGTATAGCTCCGCGTACCTTGTTCCAAGGTTCGTAGGTTCGAGTCTCCTTCAGCCAGAGATCAGTGTTTATATACATACATGTATATATATATATGTGTATATATATATATATATATATATATATTTTTTTTTTTTTTTATTATCACACCGGCCGATTCCCACCAAGGCAGGGTGGCCCGAAAAAGAAAAACTTTCACCATCATTCACTCCATCACTGTCTTGCCAGAAGGGTGCTTTACACTACAGTTTTTAAACTGCAACATTAACACCCCTCCTTCAGAGTGCAGGCACTGTACTTCCCATCTCCAGGACTCAAGTCCGGCCTGCCGGTTTCCCTGAATCCCTTCATAAATGTTACTTTGCTCACACTCCAACAGCACGTCAAGTATTAAAAACCATTTGTCTCCATTCACTCCTATCAAACACGCTCAAGCATGCCTGCTGGAAGTCCAAGCCCCTCGCACACAAAACCTCCTTTACCCCCTCCCTCCAACCCTTCCTAGGCCGACCCCTACCCCGCCTTCCTTCCACTACAGACTGATACACTCTTGAAGTCATTCTGTTTCGCTCCAGTCTCTCTACATGTCCGAACCACCTCAACAACCCTTCCTCAGCCCTCTGGACAACAGTTTTGGTAATCCCGCACCTCCTCCTAACTTCCAAACTACGAATTCTCTGCATTATATTCACACCACACATTGCCCTCAGACATGACATCTCCACTGCCTCCAGCCTTCTCCTCGCTGCAACATTCATCACCCACGCTTCACACCCATATAAGAGCGTTGGTAAAACTATACTCTCATACATTCCCCTCTTTGCCTCCAAGGACAAAGTTCTTTGTCTCCACAGACTCCTAAGTGCACCACTCACTCTTTTTCCCTCATCAATTCTATGATTCACCTCATCTTTCATAGACCCATCCGCTGACACGTCCACTCCCAAATATCTGAATACGTTCACCTCCTCCATACTCTCTCCCTCCAATCTGATATTCAATCTTTCATCACCTAATCTTTTTGTTATCCTCATAACCTTACTCTTTCCTGTATTCACCTTTAATTTTCTTCTTTTGCACACCCTACCAAATTCATCCACCAATCTCTGCAACTTCTCTTCAGAATCTCCCAAGAGCACAGTGTCATCAGCAAAGAGCAGCTGTGACAACTCCCACTTTGTGTGTGATTCTTTATCTTTTAACTCCACGCCTCTTGCCAAGACCCTCGCATTTACTTCTCTTACAACCCCATCTATAAATATATTAAACAACCACGGTGACATCACACATCCTTGTCTAAGGCCTACTTTTACTGGGAAAAAATTTCCCTCTTTCCTACATACTCTAACTTGAGCCTCACTATCCTCGTAAAAACTCTTCACTGCTTTCAGTAACCTACCTCCTACACCATACACTTGCAACATCTGCCACATTGCCCCCCTATCCACCCTGTCATACGCCTTTTCCAAATCCATAAATGCCACAAAGACCTCTTTAGCCTTATCTAAATACTGTTCACTTATATGTTTCACTGTAAACACCTGGTCCACACACCCCCTACCTTTCCTAAAGCCTCCTTGTTCATCTGCTATCCTATTCTCCGTCTTACTCTTAATTCTTTCAATTATAACTCTACCATACACTTTACCAGGTACACTCAACAGACTTATCCCCCTATATATATATATATATATATATATATATATATATATATATATATATATATATATATATATATATATATTGTGAGGGAAAAGTTCAACAGATAGGAGTAGCAAGCGAGTATATGGTGACGATAGTTTGATTGCCGGCTGCTTGTTAAGGTAGGGTCAGTCTAGCTCCCACTATCCCCTCCCCCCCGTCTCCCCACCCCGAAAGGTGACGTGTGGAGCTCCGGCCAAACAGTAATCACTTGAGTCCCAGCTCCCAGCACAACTGTAAGTAAAAGCCTCCGCTCTTATTCTAGTGGACTTATTGGTGAAAGCTTCACTTTTGACCAATAATAAACTTAGTCCTTTCAGCCTTGATCTCCATGTTAGATTTTTTGATAATCACCACGTCTTTTAGGTATTGTACTTATCATGGAGAGTGATTTCTTAAGCAGTGGGTAACCTGTCTCTCTTTCCAGCTTGGAATGACAGATCGGGTCACCTGCCAACCAACGAGAAGTGTTGAAGGAGAAGGACTTTGCAAAAGTCTGGAGACATCACTGTTTGATCTACCTACCTGATTAACTGTAGGCGACAGCAGACAACAACCCCTCATCTTTGTAGTGGTAAAGAATCTGCTTTCCTGTCATCTGGACTGACTATTCAAGGCTATAGACTCTGTGAAGAACTAGCCGTTGGGTTGTCACTCAACACCTGTGACCCCCCCCCACCACATCATCAGTAACGGCTACAATTTCTACAAGACGGTGTCAACCTCCACCAGACACCCCAGTTTAACTGTACATATTAGCGTTGAATTCAAATGACGTTTTTCATTTAATTTTTCGTTTTTCTTTCAAATAGAATATACCTTTTCATGTTTCACTGTTTTATCTTTGCATTACTAAATAATAAAGTTTTTATCTTTGTGAATTATTATTTCTTTTTCTATTCATTAATTTTCCTGAGGAAGAGCCAGCCTTCGTAATACTGACTGAAGTTGTTACAGGGCTGAGTAAGCCTTCACAATACATAAATCTTTTTTCTTTCAACAAACAGGCCATATCCCATAGATGCAGGGTGGCCCAAAAAGAAAAACGAAAGCTTCTCTTTTTAAATTTAGTAATATATATTTATAGGAGGAGTTACTAGTCCCTTGCTCCTGGCATTTTAGTCGCCTTTTACGACACGCATGGCATCGGCCGTCTCCCACCAGGGTAGTGTGGCTCGAAAAAGAAACTTTTATCATCGTTCACTGCAACACTGTCTTGCCAGAGGGGTGTCTTACACTACAGTTATAAAACTGCAACATTAACACCCCTCTTTCTGAGTGCAGACACTGTATTTCCCATCTCCAGAACTCAAGTCCGGCCTGCCGGTTTCGCTGAATCCCTTCATAAATGTTACCTTGCACAGCACATTAAGTTTTAAAAGTCATTTGTCTCAATTCGCTCCTATCTAGCATGCTTACGCATGCTTGCATGACATCTAAGCCCCTCACATACAAAACCTTCTTTACTCCCTCCCTCCAACCTTTCCTAGGTCGACCCCTTCCCTGTCTTCCCTCCACTATGGATTTATACACTCTCAAACTCATTCAGTTCTGTTCCATCCCTCTTAACGCCGGAACAACCTTATCAACCCCTACTCAGCCCTCTGGATAATAGTTTTGTTAATCCCGCACCTCCTCCTAATTTCCAAACTACGAATTCTCTGCATTATAGTCACACCACACATTGCTCTCAGACATATCTCCACTGCTTCCAGCCTTTTCCTTGTTGCAACATTCACCATCCATGTTTCACACCCATATAAGAGCATTTGCATAACAATACTCTTGTGGAAAATTTTATAGGGTGCTTACCTGTATGTACCTCAACATTATATACATACAAGTAATCTCATTGGGAGACAACCATATTGTTTACTGTAGTCACCCCGTGTAGATATGTGAGAAATTAGACACATGTGCAACTCTTGGGTATCTTTATTGAGGAAACGTTTCGCCACACAGTGGCTTCATCAGTCCATACAAAGGAGAATCTTGAAGAACAGGAGGAGAATGAGGTAATCAGTCCCTCAACCTTGAGTCGATGTGGTCAGTCCATCAATCTTGAATAGAATACGGCATACGTGCTGAGAAGGAGCTTATAAACCGTTGGCAGGAGAGGTGCAGAAGTCATAGGTCGTGTAACATTTGTTCAATGTTGAAGTAGGTCGTGCCCAAGAATTAGGCAAGCGAAGAATTCCCAAGTATTAAGATCCCAAGAAGTTGCAGTGTCTGACAGGTTTGTAGATGAATGGTTCAGAGAACCGACATGTTGATAAATTAGACACATGTGCAACTCTTGGGTATCTTTATTGAGGAAACGTTTCGCCACACAGTGGCTTCATCAGTCCATACAAAGGAGAATCTTGAAGAACAGGAGGAGAATGAGGTAATCAGTCCCTCAACCTTGAGTCGATGTGGTCAGTCCATCAATCTTGAATAGAATACGGCATACGTGCTGAGAAGGAGCTTATAAACCGTTGGCAGGAGAGGTGCAGAAGTCATAGGTCGTGTAACATTTGTTCAATGTTGAAGTAGGTCGTGCCCAAGAATTAGGCAAGCGAAGAATTCCCAAGTATTAAGATCCCAAGAAGTTGCAGTGTCTGACAGGTTTGTAGATGAATGGTTCAGAGAACCGACATGTTGATAAATTAGACACATGTGCAACTCTTGGGTATCTTTATTGAGGAAACGTTTCGCCACACAGTGGCTTCATCAGTCCATACAAAGGAGAATCTTGAAGAACAGGAGGAGAATGAGGTAATCAGTCCCTCAACCTTGAGTCGATGTGGTCAGTCCATCAATCTTGAATAGAATACGGCATACGTGCTGAGAAGGAGCTTATAAACCGTTGGCAGGAGAGGTGCAGAAGTCATAGGTCGTGTAACATTTGTTCAATGTTGAAGTAGGTCGTGCCCAAGAATTAGGCAAGCGAAGAATTCACAAGTATTAAGATCCCAAGAAGTTGCAGTGTCTGACAGGTTTGTAGATGAATGGTTCAGAGAACCGACATGTTTTGTACATACACAATCTTACTGTTACCATTACGAATCCATTGTAAGGATACCTCGTTATCAGACCAAATTACGGTGTCGCTGATATTTATCTCTCGCAATTTAGTTCTTATATAATTGGCTAATTTGACACCTACATAAATGGCCGTTAATTCCAACTGAGGTAAGGTACGTAATTTGATTGGAGTCACCTTAGCCTTAGACATAACAAGAGAAATGGCACTATTACATTGAAGGTAAGCGACTGCTCCATATGCTAATTTCGAAGCATCGCAAAAAATGTGGAGAACATTTTCTCCATCTTGACTGGCCTCATTACGTGGGAACTCCAACATTGGTAATTTTACATATTCACCTATTAGTTCTTCCCACTTTTCAACAAATTCCTCAGGTAGGGTTTCATCCCAAGCACACTTAAGCTTCCATGCTTCTTGCATCAACAATTTTCCTCTTATGGTAAGTGGGGACACTAAGCCTAGTGGATCGAAGCATTTTGAAACTTCCGCAAGTAAGACACTCTTGGTTAATTTATTGGGCATACTGTAGTTATTAGACTTCAACGATAACAAGTCTCTCTCTGTGTCCCAAGTCAGTCCCAGCACATTACTATATTTGGACACTTCAACTCCAGGGTTGTCTTTATTTATTTGAGCCCTTAAACTGGACGAATTACTGTTCCATTCCCTCAGGGGCATATTTGCACCTTGCATTATTTTATTAGCCCCTTCATATATGCTCATTAGTTCCTCTTCAGTAGACGTCACCCCCAGAAAATTGTCCACATAAAATTGTTTACCCATTACTCCACTCAGTGGACCACCCGTACGCTTAAGGTGTGCATTTATCGTTGCCTGGAGTAGGAACGGACTGGAAGTAGCACCAAACAATACACTCCTGAAGCGAAAAGTCTTAAGGGGACTAAGTGGGTCATTAGGATTCTCGGGCCATAAGAACCTAGTGCAATCCCGGTCAGCCTCCTGCAGACCCACTCTCAGGAAAGCTTTACTTATGTCCGCCGTAAAGGCATAATTCTTAACCCTGAAGTTTAATAATATGTCTCCCAGTTTTTCCGTCAACGACGGACCTGTCATCAAACAGTCATTCAAACTCGGTACATTTTTGTTACTCCTGGCACTACAATTAAATACAATCCTCAGAGGAGTGGTCTTAGAATCCTTCTTCACTCCGTGATGTGGCAAATAGTGACCATAAATCTGGGCTTGCTCAGGAGGTACCTCCTCTATGAATTTATTATTTAACTGCTCATTAATTATATCATCGTAAGCAGTCAACAGTTCTGGTGTCTTGCTCAGTTCGTGGAGCTGAGCCTTTAATTGTCCATACGCCGTCCCGTAATTAGTTGGTAGGTCTGGATGGTTCAGCTTCCACGGAAGTCTCACCGAGTATTGTCCAGATTCAAATTTAACATCCTTCTGGTATTGTTCTTGAGTAAAGGAATCATCTGGACTTTCTTCATTTACATTGATCCCTATGCTGTCCAATTCCCATAATTTATACACAGGTTCAACTTCATCCTCTATTGAAGTATATTTATACTGGGGTGATACTTCATGAGTAAGACACACCGTAACTGTATTTATGGCTTCCTCCAGTCATTTATTATCAGTACGAGGAAGCCTGCCATACATCACGTGACCTCCTGGGGTCCTTAGAGGGGTGACTCCGCATTTCTTTGTCATACCCTTTACAAAGGTGGCATAATTGTCACTACCTATCAAAATATCTATTGGCCCCACAGAATCATTATTTATACCAGGTGCCAAATTTACCTTACTTCAAAGCCTTTCAGTAGCGTTACCAAGCCCTATTGTAGATATTTTCTCTGGGAGCCTATCCACAATTACGGCATTAATATGTTTTCTCTCATTGCCCAGCCTGACAGTTACATAAACAGTGTCGTATGACTGGGCCTTCTTATTCGAGAGAAAGCCAGATAGCTTGAGTATAGCAGGATCTCCCATTTGTACCTTCATCCCATTAAGGCAATTACGTTTTATGAAGGTACGTTGTGATCCCTGATCCAGTAATGCTGTTACAGTTTTGGATTTACGCCGTTTATCATTAATCACCACATCCAACACAGGCAAAGCTACCTCAGCTAGGCCATCATTACCGACGTTAGCTGCAATCTTTACGTTGGCTACTGTTGTGTCCGGGTTATTATCACTATCAGTACTATTGTTACCATCATTACGATTAGATCCGCCCTTACACATAGCTATGTGGTGTCTTCCCTTGTTACACTGATAACAATAGTGCAAGTTAGCACGGCAATCCCTTACATTATGATTTCCTAGACACCTGATACATCTAGCAAGCTCTTCCAATCTTTCCACTTTAACATCCCATGAATTATAGGCATTACAGTTCTTAGAGAAATGAGTACCGTTGCAGAAGATACAATCTCTCCTTTCTTTGCCTGACCTCTTATCAACTGGGCTACCCTTATTGTGGTACTTCCTCCTCTTGCTTTGATGTGGAGAACCACTATTACTGGCCCCTGTCACTTGATACGTGCCTACGTAACCCCGTTTAGTAGGTGACTTAGGATTATTGATATTAGGATAAAGTTTCCCTTTGTGGAACTTGACAGGTGCACTGGGGTCTGTAGACGTGGTATTCCTAGAGGTAATGGGTTGGCTGGTCTGCAGTTGGACAATTAGCTCCTGCAGTCCCACTCTTATTTCTTCCAACCCGAAGTAACCCTTGTGATATCTGTTAGATAACCACTCTACTGTCTTGTGGTTCAATTTATTCTGAATCAAGGCACTCAACAACCACTCTGCTCCCCCCAGATCATATTTATTTCTCAAGGTCTTAAGAGTGCTTTCTAGTTTGATCCTAAATTGCTGTAAGCTGTTGCGGTTGTGATCTGGAGTCTTCAAAATAGCCAAATTAGCTACTAGATCCAGCCTACTTTGCTCCAAGTTACCGTAAGTGACCTCCAACAAGTCAACTGCCTCACTATAGGAGTCATCTACATTTGGGAATGCTTGTATGAGAACATGCGCATCTCCCCTTACTTGTCCCTTTAAATAGCATAATTTGGTAACACTTGCAAGATCACTCCTATCATGTACGACTGCTTTAAAGATAGACCAAAACTCCTCCTCGTTTTCTCCCGGATTAAACACAGGCATGCATAATTCTGGGAGTTTTGGTAGACACCTCTGACTTTCCTTACTAGGTTGACCAACAACATTGTTTACACCCTTTACCTTCTCCAAAGCCTTAGTTTTGCAGGACACAATGTTGTCCTCCACTTCATAATATTGATCCAGCAGCCGCTCCCTTTCAGCATCATCTGCACAATTCTCTAGCAGATCTCTTTCTCAGTCTTTAAACCACAATCTATATGACTCATGTCTATTTTCTAAGGCATCTAGGTGTAGCTTTAATTCATCAGGGTTTACCGTTTCTTGTCTCATTAACTCCATACACTTGTTGTATGATTTAGTAACATGACCCTTCCGAGCTTGTAGTGACGCTTCTTTGCTTTGGCATCCATGGACTTGCCAGCCGCACTAACTTCCTCAGACCCAGCCATGGTTAGGGAATTAATAATCACCAATTATACAACTTAAGTAGACACCTTGTGAGAGTAATTCTTGCACTTTACTCTTGTATAAATCCTAGCCACCCATGTGCTAGTAATTAATTGGGATAATTATCCTCCACCACACGACCGATTAAATTTGTGTACCCTATACCCACTTCCTTCAATCAGTCACTTAATTATTAAGTAATTAATTCAATTAATTTTTTACTGATTGCATCCGCTTCGAAGGACCAGCGGGCAGATGTGGAAAATTTTATAGGGTGCTTACCTGTATGTACCTCAACATTATATACATACAAGTAATCTCATTGGGAGACAACCATATTGTTTACCGTAGGCACCCTGTGTAGACATGTGAGAAAACTTAACCACCTCTGGTCACTACAGGTGGCCCCTCGACCCTCACAATCTTGTCCACATCTATCCGAGACCAGTATAAATTGGGTAGCACCCTCAAGCACGGCGCTATTAATTAATTGTGGACTGTATAGATTATATTAGTTTAACTGAATGAAGGGGGGGTAGGATACACATGGATACATCCATCAAGGAAAAACATTTGTACATAATCCCACCACTTACCAGATATTTCCTGGTGGTCACTTGATGTGGCTGGATCACCCTTAACCTATAAAATTAAAACATACCTAACTGGCCAGTATCAGTCTGTTATAACTAGAAGGGTTACTTAACTGGGGGTGATTGATGCTCCTTATTTCCTCCATTCACCATCTCATTTCGACGTCCCGCCACACCGACATGGTTCTTATTCCAGCAGGACGAGGTATCCGTTGGTTTGTCCCGGTTTAGAAGTCGTGATACCATAAAACTTCACTATCCTCGATACGATAATCACGCGTTCACTCGGAGCAGGGCGATCTATTTCACATCCCGCATTCTCTTAACTTAATGTTATTATCACTGATTACATTACCATTCACAAGACGATTTAACGTCTCATAATCATTATACACATTAGAGGTCACTCCATTAAGATCTGAGGCCGATGAGTAAGGATTAACTCACGGGTATTTCCCCTGGACACACACCATGGCATCACACCAGTCAGCACCGGTCCTATCATTATTCACTAATTTTACCATTTTATTACGGTGGTCCCGCAAATCACGTTCCCTCACTCTTCACTAGGGACAGTCACGACACTTCCTATTATGAATTGAGGCCTATATTAATCCTTAGGCCGCCGTGAACGCCCGTTTCCTCATCCCTGGTTTTCACAGCCTCCTCACTACATTCAAAACACTGCCGCCTCCTTGTGCCCCAGCTCGACCTATCCCCCGCACATCTGCACAGGCGCAGTGGGAACCCAGTTGGTTCCATTCAAAACACAAATACATTTTGACCCAAATCAACACATTAAACACTTATTAGGCACTATAGCTTCTGAAATTAAATAATTTCCACAACTCTTATACATTCTCCTCTTTGTTCCCATGGACAAAGTTCTTTGTCTCCATAGACTCCTAAGTGCACTACTCAACTTTTTCCCCTCATCAATTCTATGATTCACCTCATCTTTCATAGACCCATCTGCCGACATGTCCACTCCAAAATATCTGAATACATTCACCTCCTCCATACTCTCTCCCTCCTGTCTGATATCCAATCTTTTGTCACCTATTTTTTTTGATCCTCATCACCTTACTCTTTCCTATATTCACTTTAATTTTGTTCTATTACATACCCTACGAAACTCATCCACCTACCTCTGCAACTTCTCTTCAGATTATCCCAAAAGCACAGTGTCATCAGCAAAGAGCAATTGTGACAACTCTCACTTTGTGTTAGATTGTTTATCTTTTAACTCTACACCTCTTGCCCACACCCGAGCATTCACTTCTCTTACAGCTCCAGCTATAAATATATTAAACAACCATGGTGACATCATAGATCTTTATCTAAGGCCTACTTTTACTGGGAAATAATCTCCTTCTCTCCTACATACTCTAACCTGATCCTCACTATCCTCTTAAAAACTCTTCACTACTTTCAGTAACCTTCCTCCTATTTTATACATTTGGAACTTCTAAAACATTCCTTCCCTATCCACTCTGCCTTTTCCAAATCCACCTACATGTTTCACTGTAAACACTTGGTCTACACACTCCCTACTTCTCCTAAAGCCTCTTTGTTCATCTGCTATCCTACTCTCCTTCTTACTCGTAATTCTTTCAATAATAACTACCATGACAACTCTACTCAATAATAAGTCTTCCATAATAACTCCACTCAACAGACTTATTCCCCTTTGCTTTTCTTTTATACAAAGGAACTCTGCATGTTCTCTGCCAATCCCTAGGTACCTTACCCTCTTCCATACATGTATTAAATAAAAACACAAACCTTTCCCAAGCTATATCCCCACCTGCTTTTAATATTTCAATCTTCATCCCATCAATCCCAGCTGCCTTATCCCTTTTCATTCTACCCACTGCCCCACGCACTTCCCCCACACTAACAACTGTTTCTTCCTCGCTCCTACAAGATGTTATTTCTCCTTGCCCTATACAGGAAATCACAGACAGCTTCCCTATCTTCATCAACATTTTACAATTCCTCAAAATATTCCCCCTATCTTCCTGATACCTCTAACTCTCCATTAACACTTCTCCTCTATTATTTTTAACTATCAAATCATTCGTTCCCTAGGCTTTCTCAGCTTATTAATCTCACTCCAAAACTTTTTTCTTATTTTCAACAAAATTAGGTGATAACATCTCACCCACTCTCTCATTTGCTCTCTGTTTACATTGCTTCACCACTCTCTTAACCTCTCTTTTTCTCTCCATTTACTCCTCCCTCCTTGAATCACTTCTACTTTGTAAAAACCTCTCATAAGCTAACTTTTTCTCCATTACATCATCTTTACATCTCTTTACATCATCATTCTATCAATCACTCTTCTTCCCTCCCGCACCCACTTTCCTGTAACCACAGACTTCTGCTGACCACTTTGACACTCCATTCTTAAACCTACTCCGTATACTCTCACTAGCCCATCTATCCTCCAATAGTTGTTTATATCTTACCCTGTCTGCCTCCTCATTTAGTTTTATAAACCTTCACCCCTTACTTGCTGCTTCAGTTTTCCTTGTAACCCATCTACCTTTTACTCTCACTGTAGCTACAACTGATAAGTAATCTGATATATGTGGCCCCTGTAAACATGTACATCCTGAAGTCTACTCAACAGTTGTGTGTATTTCATCTAACACTTGTTGGTATAACCCTTGTTGGTGTCCCCTTCTGTTCTGTCTTCCCAGAGTCCTTCCTGCTTCTACTGTAAATATTTCTTTAAATCTCATGTTGAGCTCCTCACACACCTCTTGATTGTTTCTTGTAAGCTCTCCATCTTCTTTCATCAGTCTGATTACCTGGTCTTTGTTGTTTTCCTCTTAATGTGGCTATACAGCAGAATCGGGTCAGACTTGACTTTCAATGCTATGCTGTTTTCATACTTTCGTTGGGCCTCCCTCCTTATCTGTGCATATTCGTTTCAGGCTCTTCGACTAATCTCTTTATTTTCCTGGGTCCTTTGCCTTCTGTAGTTTCTCCATTCTCTAGTGCACTTAAGTTTTGCCTTCCTAAACCAATGGCTAGTTCTGGTCTTCCCATTATTTCTGTTACCCATGGGAACAAACCTCTCCTCTGCCTCCTTGCATTTTGTTGTTGCATAGACCATCATATCGTCTACCGACTTTCCTACCAATTATCTGCCCCACTGAACCTCTTGCAGAAAGTTTCTGATACCTGTGTAGTCTGCCCTTTTATAGTTTGGTTTTTCCCATTCAACTCCTGTCAACCTCTCTCCTTGTAACTCCACTATGTATTCAATGCTTAGAACTATGTGATCACTTGCCCCAAGTGTTCTCAATGACTGAGCTACTCAAGGTGAACATGAGGTTCAGTCTCGCTGGTTCATTCTCCCCTCCCTCTCTGGTAGTGTACCCTAAGATGTTGGTGCATGCGGTTTTCCAGCACCACATCCATCATCTTGGCTCTCCATGTTTCAGGACCCCCATGTGGCTCCAGGTTTTCCCAATCTCCCTGTGGTTGCAATCGCCCACAGCCAGTAACTTTGCTGTGCTCAACTAAGCCGTTCTGTCCACTTCAGCTTTGTGTCTACCATTGCTTTGTTGCTCTCTTCATATTTCTCTCTTGGCCTCCTGCAGTTCTGTGTTGGGTTATACATCACTGCAATGACTACTTTATGTTCCACAGACTGAATTGTACTTATTATGTAATTCCTTTCTCCAATCTCGTCCATTGCTTCCATTTCCTCAAATCCCCATCGGTTTTTAAGGAGCAGTGTAACCCCTTCTTCCCCTCTGCTCCTTCTTTCCTCAGGATCTGATATCCTGGTGGGAAGATTGCGTCTGTTAATGTCTAAGTGAGTTTCGTTTCTGTGATTGCTATGATGTCTGGGGACGTCTCATTGATTCTTTCACTCCACTCCTCACATTTATTTGTTATTCCATCTGTGGTCGTATACCAAACCTTCAACTTCTTATCTAAAACTGTGGTCTGGGGAGAATGGTGAGGTTGGGGGAGCAGAAGCCCTGGCGAGGACCTCTGGGGGGTTGCTGTGGGGGTGGGGGTGGTGATGTGGGGGGGTTGAGACAGAGGGAACAGTGTGTGGGTTTTCGTTTAGATTATTCAGTGGCATTGGGGGTTGTCGTGGTTGGATTCTCTCTGTGGGTGTTTCTAGAGTATGTGTTTGCTCTCCCACCTGACTTTGGGTTCTCCTGCTCATCTCCCACATTGCCTGTCGGAGATGAGCAGGAGAACCCAAACCCAGGTGGGAGAGCAAACACACCCTCCTCTAGAAATACCCAGAGGGAATCCAACCACGACAACCCCAATGCAACTAAACAATCTAAACCATAACCCACACACTGTTCCCTCTGTCTTCACCCCTCACATCACATCCCCCCCCTACAACAACCCCCCATAGGAAATGCTCCCACCCCCCTCATCAAAAACCCCACCCCCACCGCAACCCCCCAGAGGCCCCCGCCAGGATGTGTGTGTGTGTGTGTGTTAATGTAATTATTAATGTTATGTTGCTAATGGGTACTCACTTATTGGAGAAACAGTTGTTGTAGTAGGCGCAGTTGTAGTTCTTGTTGCATTAGTAGATGCAGTTGTAGTAACAGGAATTTTAGTAGAGGAGGATGTGGTTGCTGTAGTTGTAACTGCAGTTACTGTTGTAGTGGGAATAAGTTTAGTAGCCAGATAAAAGTTCAAGTTAAGTTGTTGAACACAGCTGGAGATATTTTCTGCCATCTCACACGCTCTCATAGACCTGCTAGAAGTCTCAAGACTGAACCCAACACATTGTGAATCTGAAACATTAAACTTAGAAAACATGTGATTTACATCATATACTGGAAACCAAAACTAGTTATTTATAAGCTAACCTGGGAACAAGAGGGAGCTTTATCCCGTGGCAAGTGAGTCTTTAAACTTGCAAGCCAGTGAGTTGAATTTTAGGACCCATTGCCATGGTTTCAAGCCCCACCCATTCTGTGATTTATTTGTAATCTAGTTATGATGTTGTGAGTCATGACAGCATACACTGGTTAAAGGACTCTGCAATGTAAGTTTTGTTGAAACAGGTACTCTAATATGCTATGATCTATGTCAGAACACAGTATTACAAAAAAATATTTAATGTTTGAATTGTTTTCTGAATTTACTAGAGTGAACAATATAAAAATTAAGAGTGGTTCTCAACCAGGTTAATCAAAAAAAAAAAAAAAAAAAAAAAAAAAAAAAAAAAAAAAAAAAAAGTGAACCTCCTAATTTTTTAGAAATGGAAAAAAATTGAAGACAACAAACATTCTAGTTTTATATTTTTTAACAGATATTTTATATTTTCTTCTCTCCATGAAGCTTTACAGTTTGTGGGAGAGGACCACTTCTTTCAAAAGATATAAAGAGGGTAGACAACTAATATCTTGGTATTACAAACACTGGTTCTTAAAATAACATCTCTACAGTACAATTTATAGCTACACATTTTATATAAAGTCACACAAAATATCAAGTAAGTAAAACGTAACATCATAATAACCCAAGTGCCTCAGTGTCATATGTCACTGCCATCCTCGGGTGTCTCACGACACTACCAATCCCAGTCATAACACTTCAACATCATGTTTTATGACACCACCTTGTCTTCGCGTTATAACACTCTTCTTTGTGTCACACGACACCCTTTTCTCTGCGTTATAACACTCCTTCACCGTGGTACACCCGCGACACTTGACACCGTCTCCGTGGTATCCACGACACTGTCTTTTCACGTGTCACGACACTCAGTCTCTAAGGAAGCCTTTTCAATGCGTCATTTGACACTTCAACACTCTGACTTACACGTGTCTTGTCAACTGACACTCACCGGGTCATCACACCCTGAACTTTACTAAACTTCTGTGTCCGTGTCACAGGACACACAACGCTCACCGGGTACAACACAGCCTGGTTTCCCACGTGTCCGTCCTCCAACACAAGAGACCCACAGCTCCCTCAGGTCTGCCACAGAAGCCTAAGGGGTGAATACCTTTGAACATCTCGATTACTTTATTTTCAACCGATTCCTTTCATTTTTGGTGTACTATTAGAAGCTTATATCGAGTATCCTGTGCTGAAGCTTCAAACATATCGGCCAAAAAGCAAATGAAATATGCAAAATTTACGAAAAATTGCATTTGGCAGCGGACCTGTACTCAGTGGTACTTGGAAAAGTGGTTTTGACACTTGCTGCTGATAGAACACTTCTAATTCCATCAAGAAAAGTGTACCAATTTTAAAATAAACCTTATCTTCATGCTAAAAAAAACAAAGTTTCATAACTTTTTTGACATTTTGGAAGATGTCGGTCTTGTTGCCCACATAAATCTAAAAATATTTGGGATAGTTCAGACAGCAACACTTTACATTGTAATGCAATCATTCTTCTATGTTTGTTGTGAAAATCAAGTCAGTTCATTTAAAAATAAGGATGGAGTCCCCCTAAATTGGTAAATAACTTACTTCCGAGATATAGGCCCCAGCACGCGGCACCCCAGGTGCCCGGGAATTTTTTTTTTCCCCGAAAAATTCGCTTTCTTTTACACTTTGTCCGTGACTACGAGTGTTTATTAAAGTTAACCATTGTAAATCTACGTTTTCTCTCATCACTAATGAGAGAATGGATTTTTTCACATTCAGGGGATATATCGCTAGAATTTTTTTTCCACTGGAGCGTCATTATGGAAAATTTTATAGGAGTGATTACTTGTACGTACCTCAACATTACATGCATACGAGTAATCTCCTTGGGAGACAACAACGATATTGTTTACCGTAGTCACCCATGTAGACATGTGAGAAAACTTAACCACCTCTGGTCACTGCAGGTGGCCCCTCGACCCTCACAATCTTATCCATATCTATCCGAGACCAGTATAAATTGGGTATCACCCTCAAGTACGGCGCTACAAATTAATTGTGGACTGTATAGATTATATAGTTTAACTGAATGAAGGGGGGGGGGTAGGTTACACATGGATATACCCATCAAGGAAAAAACACTTGTACATAATCCCACCACTTACCAGATATTCTCTGGTGGTCACTTGATGTGGCTGGATCACCCATAACCTATCCAATTAAAACATACCTAACTGGCCAGTATCAGTCTGCTATAACTAGAACGGTTACTTAACTGCGGGTGACTGATGCTCCTTATTTCTTCCATTCACCATCTCTTTTCGATGTCCTGCTACACTGACACGGTTCTTATTCCAGCAGGACGAGGTATCCGTTGGTTTGTCCCGGTTTAGAAGTCGTGATTCCATAAAATTTCGCTATCCTCGGGACGAGAAACCACGCGTTCACTCGGAGCAGGTCGATTTATTTCACTTCCCGCATTCTCTTAACTTAATGTTATTATCACTGATTACATTACCATTCACAAGATGATTTAACGTCTCATAATTATTATACACATTAGAGGTCACTCCATTAAGATCTGAGACCGATGAGTGAGGATTAACCTCACGGGTAATTTCCCCTGGACACATTCCATGGCGGCACACCCGTCACTCCCGGTCCTACTATTATCCACTTATTTTACCACTTTATCACGGTGGTCACGTAAATCTCGTTCCCTCACTCTTCACCAGGAACAATTACGACACTTCCTATTAAGAAGTGAGGCCTATATTAATCCTTAGGCCGCCGTGAACGCCAATTTCCTGATCCCATGTTTCACAGCTTCCTCACTACATTCAAAAACACTCCCGCCACGCCGTGCCCCAGTTCCACCTCGATCGCCGCACATCTGCGCTGGCGCAGTGGGAACCCAGTTGGTTCCATTCAAAATACAAATACATTTTGGCCCAAATCAACACATTAAACACTTATTAGGCACTATAGCTTCGGAAATTAAATAATTTCCACACTGCGGCCGGGCGGAAGTCGTTGTTAGACGACTTAAATTGCGTCTTCCTCCAGGAGACGATTCCAGCCCTCTCTAGATTGCGCTGCTGTTTTCCTAGTGGGTCTTACTACAATTTCTTCTTGCATTACTCGGTCAGTGTCTTCAATATCACTCGTGTCACTTTCCCTTAGATTTCCATCTGCACTGGATTGAACACCATTTAATTCTAAGGGATTAATTTATTAATGGTACGCAAACTTTCTTGACCACGACACAACACTTTGACGTTTCTGACAACACCTTGTGCATCTGGGTATAATGTAACTACCCTACCCAGAGGCCACAATGTTCGATGTTGTTCAGTATCAATTAACACAATGTCACCTGGTTGAGTGTTCTGTCGGTTTACTGCCTCTGGCGCACCATAAAAGTGTTCACGTAGTGTAAGAAGATATTCTTTACGCCACACATCGGACCAATGAGTAATTACCTTATTTAACATCTTGAACTTATCACTCAACACGGTCACGTTATTGTAATCCTCATCACTTCCCTCGGGATTATCTCTATAGATAGGTGCAGCTTCTAACCTTCGTCCGCATATTAGGTGAGAGGGAGTCAGGATCTCCGCGTCAGGAGTGTCGCTCATGTATGACAGAGGGCGATTGTTTACCCGATTCTCTGCCTCCACCAACACTGCACGGAATGAATCCAAATTAATTTTCTTCCTGTGTAGCACCTTACGAAGACATCTTTTCACTGTACCTATCATTCTTTCGTACAGTCCTCCCTGCCAACTGGCTCTGGGAGTAATAAATTTCCAGACACACCCTCGCTGGGTCAACAAAGACTGTACATCATCACTCTTATTTAATTCCATCAAGTGTTGAGCACCCGCTACAAAATTGGTGGCATTATCTGAGATCATCAATCTTGGACAGGATCTCCTAGCTGCAAATTTCCGGAACAGCTGTATGAACTGTTCTGCAGACAAGTCCTGAGCCACTTCTAGATGAACATCCCTAGTAGCTGTACAAGTAAATAGACATACATACGCCTTCAAGGGAACACCATCTGAAGTACCTGTTAAAATGATTGGCCCACTATAGTCCACTCCGGTCACATCAAATGGTTTTACCAACTGCACGCGTTCCTTGGGCAATGGTGGAGGACCTGGGTACATGTAGGTTCTGGCATCCACCCGGCGACATATTACACACGACTTGATAACCCTTTTTACACTTTGCCGTCCTTGTGGAATCCAGAAGGTTTCCCGAATACAGTTTAAGGTATCCTGTACCCCACCGTGCATCACGTTATTATGGGCATTAAAGACAATCAAGGTTGTCAGGTGATGAGTTTTGGGCAGCAAGATAGGGTGCTTAGCATATTCCCCCAATTCAGCATTTTGTAACCTGCCTCTGCACCTAATTACATCATCCTCTAAATACAGCCCCAGCTTTTCTATTATTGAGCCTTTCACAATTTTTCCGTCCATTATTAATTTACTCTCATCCCTGTAGGTTTCTTCTTGTACCCTCTGTAGCCAATATTTCAGGGGATGGGGAAAATTATATGAGATATTCATCTTACTTATAAATTTAAACACTAACCTTGTCACGCTAATCAGCTTGGGTAAGGAAGAATACCTATTAATGTCAATGGCTAAGGAGGGACTACTGACTGGAGCGGTGCTCACCGTAATTTCGATAGGAGCAATATGTGCCTTTTGCACTGGCCAGTTAATTTTGTCCACCAGCCAACTTGGCCCTTTAAACCACGATAAAGCACTCACAAATTTTTCATAAGTCAAGCCTCGAGACAAGAAGTCAGCCGGATTCTCGTCACCAGGAATATGATTAAAGGTTAACATATGCTGACCCAAACTGTTATATTTCTCCTGCATTTGATTGATTTCAGCGACTCTGTTTTGTACATACACAATCTTACTGTTATCATTACGAATCCATTGTAAGGATACCTCGTTATAAGACCAAATTATGGTGTCGCTGATATTTATCTCTCGCAATTTAGTTCTTATATAATTGGCTAATTTGACACCTACATAAATGGCCGTTAATTCCAACTGAGGTAAGGTACGTGATTTGATTGGAGCCACCTTAGCTTTAGACATAACAAGAGAAATGGCACTATTACATTGAAGGTAAGCGACTGCTCCATATGCTAATTTCGAAGCATCGCAAAAAATGTGGAGTACATTTTCTCCATCTTGACTGGCCACATTACGTGGGAACTCCAACATTGGTAATTTTACATATTCACCTATTAGTTCTTCCCACCTTTCAACAAATTCCTCAGGTAGGGTTTCATCCCAAGCACACTTAAGCTTCCATGCTTCTTGCATCAACAATTTTCCTCTTATGGTAAGTGGGGACACTAAGCCTAGTGGATCGAAGCATTTTGAAACTTCCGCAAGTAAGACTCTCTTGGTTAATTTATTGGGCATACTGTAGTTATTAGACTTCAACGATAACAAGTCTCTCTCTGTGTCCCAAGTCAGTCCCAGCACATTACTATATTTGGACACTTCAGCTCCAGGGTTGTCTATTTATTTGAGCCCTTAAACTGGATGAATTACTGTTCCATTCCCTCAGGGGCATATTTGCACCTTGCATTATTTCATTAGCCCCTTCATATATGCTCATTAGTTCCTCTTCAGTAGACGTCACCCCCAGGAAATTGTCCACATAAAATTGTTTACCCATTACTCCACTCAGTGGACCACCCGTACGCTTAAGGTGTGCATTTATCGTTGCCTGGAGTAGGAACGGACTGGAAGTAGCACCAAACAATACACTCCTGAAGCGAAAAGTCTTCAGGGGACTAAGTGGATCATTAGGATTCTCGGGCCATAAGAACCTAGTGCAATCCCGGTCAGCCTCCTGCAGACCCACTCTCAGGAAAGCTTCACTTATGTCCGCCGTAAAGGCATAATTCTTAACCCTGAAGTTTAATAATGTCTCCCAGTTTTTCTGTCAACGACGGACCTGTCATCAAACAGTCATTCAAACTAGGTACATTTTTGTTACTCCTGGCACTACAATTAAACACAATCCTCAGAGGAGTGGTCTTAGAATCCTTCTTCACTCCGTGATGTGGCAAATAGTGACCATAAATCTGGGCTTGCTCAGGAGGTACCTCCTCTATGAATTCATTATTTAACTGCTCATTAATTATATCATCGTAAGCAGTCAACAGTTCAGGTGTCTTGCTCATTTCGTGGAGCTGAGCCTTTAATTGTCCATACGCCATCCGGTAATTAGTTGATAGGCCTGGATGGTTCAGCTTCCACGGAAGTCTCACCCAGTATTGTCCAGATTCATATTTAACATCCTTCTGGTATTGTTCTTGAATAAAGGAATCATCTGGACTTTCTTCATTTATATTGATCCCTATGCTGTCCAATTCCCATAATTTATACACAGGTTCAACTTCATCCTCTATTGAAGTATATTTATACTGGGGTGATATTTCATGAGTAAGACACACCGTAACTGTATTTATGGCTTCCTCCAGTCATTCATTATCAGTACGAGGAAGCCTGCCATACATCACGTGACCTCCTGCGGTCCTTAGAAGGGTGACTCCGCATTTCTTTGTCATACCCTTTACAAAGGTGGCATAATGGTCACTACCTATCAAAATATCTATTGGCCCCACAGAATCATTATTTACACCAGAAGGTGCTAAATTTACCTTACTTGAAAGCCTTTCAGTAGCGTTACCAAGCCCTATTGTAGATATTTTCTCTGGGAGCCTATCCACAATTACGGCATTAATACGTTTTCTCTCCTTGCCCAGCTTGACAGTTACATAAACAGTGTCGTATGACTGGGCCTTCTTATTCGAGAGAAAGCCAGATAGCTTGAGTATAGCAGGATCTCCCATTTGTACCTTCATCCCATTAAGGCAATTACGTTTTATGAAGGTACGTTGTGATCCCTGATCCAGTAATGCTGTTACAGTTTTGGATTTACGCCGTTTATCATTAATCACCACATCCAACACAGGTAAAGCTACCTCAGCTAGGCCATCATTACCGACATTAGCTGCAATCTTTACGTTGGCTACTGTTGTGTCCGGGTTATTATCACTATCAGTACTATTGTTACCATTATTACGATTAGATCCGCCCTTACACATAGCTATGTGGTGTCTTCCCTTGTTACACTGATAACAATGGTGCAAGTTAGCACGGCAATCCCTTACATTATGATTTCCTAGACACCTGATACATCTAGCAAGCTCTTTCAGTCTTTCCACTTTAACATCCCATGAATTATAGGCATTACAGTTCTTAGAGAAATGAGTACCGTTGCAGAAGATACAATCTCTCCTTTCTTTGCCTGACCTCTTATCAACTGGGCTACCCTTATTGTACTACTTCCTCCTCTTGCTTTTATGTGGAGAACCACTATTACTGCCCCCTGTCACTTGATATGTGCCTACGTAACCCCGTTTAGTAGGTGACTTATGATTATTGATATTGGGATAAAGTTTCCTTTTGTGGAACTTGACAGGTGCACTGGGGTCTGTAGACGTGGTATTCCTAGAGGTAATGGGTTGGCTGGTCTGCAGTTGGACAATTAGCTCCTGCAGGCCCACTCTTATTTCTTCCAACCCGAAGTAACCCTTGTGATATCTGTTAGATAGCCACTCTACTGTCTTGTGGTTCAATTTATTCTGAATCAAGGCACTCAACAACCACTCTGCTCCCTCCAGATCATATTTATTACTCAAGGTCTTTAGAGTGCTTTCTAGTTTGATCCTAAATTGCTGTAAGCTGTTGTGGTTGTGATCTGGAGTCTTCAAACTAGCCAAATTAGCTACTAGATCCAGCCTACTTTGCTCCAAGTTACCATAAGTGACCTCCAACAAGTCAACTGCCTCACTATAGGAGTCATCTACATTTGGGAATGCTTGTATGAGAACATGCGCATCTCCCCTTACTTGTCCCTTTAAATAGCATAATTTGGTAACACTTGCAAGATCACTCCTATCATGTACGACTGCTTTAAAGATAGACCAAAACTCCTCCCCGTTTTCTCTCGGATTAAACACAGGCATGCATAATTCTGGGAGTTTTGGTAGACACCTCTGATTTTCCTTACTAGGTTGACCAACAACATTGTTTACACCCTTTACCTTCTCTAAAGCCTTAGTTTTGCAGGACACAATGTTGTCCTCCACTTCATAATATTGATCCAGCAGCCGCTCCCTTTCAGCATCATCTGCACAATTCACCAGAAGATCGTTCTCACAGTCCTTATACCACAATTTATATGACTCATATCTACTTTCTAAGGCATCTAGGTGTAGCTTTAATTCATCAGGGTTCACCGTTTCTTGTCTCATTAAGTCTATACACTTGTTGTATGATTTAGTAACATGACCCTTCCGAGCTTGTAGTGACGCTTTCTTTGCTTTGGCATCCATGGACTTGCCAGCTGCACTAACTTCCTCAGACCCAGCAATGGTTAGGGAATTAATAATCACCAATTATACGACTTAAGTAGACACTTTGTGTGAGTAATTCTTGCACTTGTATAAATCCTAGCCACCCAGTGCTAGTAATTGATTGGGCTAATTATCATCCACCACACGACCGATTAAATTTGTGTACCCTATACCCACTTTCTTCAATCAGTCACTTAATTATTAAGTAATTAATTCAATTAATTTTTCACTGACTGCATCCGGTTCAGGAAGGACCAGCGGGTAGATATGGAAAATTTTATAGGAGTGATTACTTGTACGTACCTCAACATTACATGCATACGAGTAATCTCCTTGGGAGACAACAACGATATTGTTTACCGTAGTCACCCATGTAGACATGTGAGAAAACTTAACCACCTCTGGTCACTGCAGGTGGCCCCTCGACCCTCACAATCTTATCCATATCTATCCGAGACCAGTATAAATTGGGTAGCACCCTCAAGTACGGCGCTACTAATTAATAGTGGACTGTATAGATTATATAGTTTAACTGAATGAAGGGGGGGGGGGGTAGGTTACACATGGATATACCCATCAAGGAAAAAACACTTGTACATAATCCCACCACTTACCAGATATTCTCTGGTGGTCACTTGATGTGGCTGGATCACCCATAACCTATCCAATTAAAACATACCTAACTGGCCAGTATCAGTCTGCTATAACTAGAACGGTTACTTAACTGCGGGTGACTGATGCTCCTTATTTCCTCCATTCACCATCTCTTTTCGATGTCCTGCTACACCGACACGGTTCTTATTCCAGCAGGACGAGGTATCCGTTGGTTTGTCCCGGTTTAGAAGTCGTGATTCCATAAAATTTCGCTATCCTCGGGACGAGAACCACGCGTTCACTCGGAGCAGGGCGATTTATTTCACTTCCCGCATTCTCTTAACTTAATGTTATTATCACTGATTACATTACCATTCACAAGATGATTTAACGTCTCATAATCATTATACACATTAGAGGTCACTCCATTAAGATCTGAGACCGATGAGTGAGGATTAACCTCACGGGTAATTTCCCCTGGACACATTCCATGGCGGCACACCCGTCACTCCCGGTCCTACTATTATCCACTTATTTTATCACTTTATCACGGTGGTCACGTAAATCTCGTTCCCTCACTCTTCACCAGGAACAATTACGACAGTTCCTATTAAGAAGTGAGGCCTATATTAATCCTTAGGCCGCCGTGAACGCCAATTTCCTGATCCCATGTTTCACAGCTTCCTCACTACATTCAAAAACACTCCCTCCACGCCGTGCCCCAGTTCCACCATGATCGCCGCACATCTGCGCAGGCGCAGTGGGAACCCAGTTGGTTCCATTCAAAATACAAATACATTTTGACCCAAATCAACACATTAAACACTTATTAGGCACTATAGCTTCGGAAATTAAATAATTTCCACAGTCATATTATGCTACATATTATTTTTTCTGATGAACTTTTTATGTTTCTATGCTATTATTATATTGCATTATGTCATATTAGATCAATTGTGACAGGGAAATAAGACTTATAATTGATATTAGCGTGAGTATGGAATATTTTGTTGGCTGGTGGTGTCGGCCATTTTGGGCACTATTCCCAGGGGAGGTTTCTGATTGGTTCCTTGACCATATTAGCTCCGCCCACTCTTCCAGAATCTCAGACGGTGAATTTGTATTATATTAGACATAAAGATATAAGAAAACGATAAAAGTAACACAGAGAAAAAAAAAACAAATATGGCGTCATCGCTTGTTATGCCAGGCGCTGTCATCATGCATGTTATAAATGACTATAATTCCTTTTAGAAACATCGTATAAGGATAATAATAGTAATTAAATAATCAACTACCTCATTTTGTGAATTTACTAGTCAGTCAAGAACAGTGATTAGTCATCCAAGAACAGTGATGAGTCAGTCAAGAACAGTGATGAGTCAGTCAAGAACAGTGATGAGTCAGTCAAGAACAGTGATGAGTCAGTCAAGAACAGTGATGAGTCAGTCAAGAACAGTGATGAGTCAGTCAAGAACAGTGATGAGTCAGTCAAGAACAGTGATGAGTCAGTCAAGAACAGTGATGAGTCAGTCAAGAACAGTGATCAGGATGAGGAGTTAGAATAAATTTTCTACCGTGTTTTCTAAATTTTGAAATAAATAACTCATAATACGTGTTAAACCCTAAAAGCCATTTAACGAGGTGAAGACTTAATCCTCCGTCTGCTGAGCGCCAGACACAAGCGTTTTTTAATTTGTACTCATCTACACGTATAAATTTTAAACATGGTTTAATCAGAACATGATCTTGGCTTGATTGATGTGTAGGAGCCAATATTAAACTTGATCAAAATGCTAGAAAGAATTACCTTGAGTGCAGAGAGCAGCGCAAGAGATGAGGGAAGGCACTGTAGATTTCTTGAAGACTGTACCACAACTTTGGTTTCTTGCATAGAGTTTAAAGGTACCAGTCGAAGTGCCGGTGAGTGCTGGCCAGATCTCTGCCCCTAGTAACAGCAGCTGCAGCCACAGTATCTTCAACATCATTCTCTTTCTAGTTGTTCTTTCACACTTTAACATCCTATCAGAGGAAAGGAATATCAACAGAGATTACTTGAAAAATATACAAATTTTACTTGTAGCTTCCTCTAATGTCCGGAGGCTGCTGGCACAAAGCATTTTTACAGACGAATGTCTCACCAACATGACTGTGGCTAACTCTAGTTCAAGTAACCTCAAAACCGCCGTTATGACTTTATGATATCGTAATAACACAAGAAACGGGAAGGGGTTTGAACAACTGCAAGGTGAGGGGGACTAGAGCTAGAGTTCGCAACAGCCACGCTGGTGTTTGATTCGTCTTTGAAAACTGGCCTTTGTGGTCTTCGTAGGGCCAATGCTGACTTATCGCTGGTGTATAGAAATATACCTAGTTAGATGAATCTTAACACTGCCAGCTGGTCGAGTGGTTAACGCACTGGCCTGTGAGTTTTAGGACTGACTTGCCATGGGTTCAAGCCTGACGTCCCTGATTTATTCCTGACAATGTTTATATTCCCGCTATTTCTATTTAAAAACTAGGATGTAAGACAAGTTCCGTCATAATTAATGTTAAAACCGTATCCACAAGAGCCTCTCATAAGTCAGCTGTGAGAGCCCCCAACAAAACCCATGAGTGGAGAAAAATCCCCATTAAAAGGGGAATTATCTCTCAGCCCTCTCAGGGACGTAGCCCTCTCACAAGGGGCTAGTGGACTCTTTCTTGTTCCAAAACACCTTTATTAGAAGCACATGGGTAGCAGTCATCTCATACATGACTCTCTCCTTGCTAGAATTTCTGAGCCATTACATATATAAGTAAAACGAGAGAAATTTCTCTTCCCCATAGCAGGAAAATTACGTGAAAACCTGCGCTTCACTTGTCCTACAAATCAGAGACATTATGACTTCTAGCTGCAGCTAAACGACAAGGAAACAACATTCTCGTCTTATTCCTTGTTTCAGTGTGTAAGGTATGGAAAGCTGAACTCAGCAGTTCTAGTGTGGGAATGATGAACTGCCGAGAGCTAAGGCAGGGCAGCAAGCTAGGTTGGCACGGGAGCAGGGAAGCAAACTAGGTTGGCACTGGAGCAGGGAAGCAAGCTAGGTTGGCACTGGAGCAGGGAAGCAAGCTAGGTTGGCACTGGAGCAGGGCAGCAAGCTAGGTTGGCACTGGGGCAGGGCAGCAAGTTAGGTTGGCACTGGAGCAGAGCAGCAAGCTAGGCTGGCACTGGAGCAGTGTAGCAAGCTTGGTTGGCACTGGGGCAGGGCAGCAAGCTAGGTTGGCACTGGGGCAGGGCAGAAAGCTACGTTGGCACTGGGGAATGGCAGCAAGCTAGGTTGGCACTGGAGCATGGAAGCAAGCTAGGCTGGCACTGGGGCAGGCAGCAAGCTAGGCTGGCACTGGAGCAGGGCAGCAAGCTAGGGTGGCACTGGGGCAGGACAGCAAGCATGGATGGCACAGGGGTAAGGCAGCAAACTAGGTTGGCACTGGGGCAGCAAGCTAGGTTGGCACTGCAGCAGAGCAGCAAGCTAGGTTGGCACTGGGGCAGGGCAGCAAGCTAGATTGGCACAGCAGCAAGGCAGATAGCTAGGTTGGCAGACTTTTGGACTACCCATGGGTTCGCCACTCAGTGCGGTCCTGGTGAACCTATACATGGAACATCTAGAAGCCGAACGTTTCTCCACCATTATTCCTTCGTCTGTCACCTGGCTCCGTTATGTTGACGACATTCTCCTCATAACTCCTAAACGCTTCAATGTTAAAGCTCTCCAAGACAAGCTCAACCAGGTCGAGCCTTCAATCCAGTTCACACTTGAAGAAGAAGTCGACAACACTCTTCCTTTCCTTGATGTTCTGCTTTGCAAAGCTGACCACGAACTTCGTTTTAAAGTCTATCGAAAACCCACCAACCAAAACGATCTTCTCCACTTTTACTCTCACCACGACACCAAAACCAAACGTGGTGTAATTATAGGCTTCTTCCTACGTGCACTCAGAATCTGCAGCAATGAGTTTCTTGAAGAATGCACGATGATTGAACAAGTATTTTCTAAACTCCACTATCCTCGTCACTTCATCAGAGACTGCAGAAGACGGGCATTAAACATCTTCAACACACCCAGAGAAGACACTGCCGAGAAGAGATACATAGTTCTCCCCACCAACTACATTGCTAAACACGTTTCCAAAATCTTTTCCAATACCTCATTTCAAGTATCTACCTCCACAACCACGACCATCAAGGACATTACAAGTGATAGACAGGACAAGCTTCCACCCTCTTCAGGCGTATACATAATCCCTTGTAATGACTGCAACAAGTTATACGTGGGCGAAACATCAAGTGACTTCCAAACACGTATTTCAGAACACAAATACGCAAGCAGGTCTGACGACACATGGAATGCCTGCGTACAACACCGTAATTCACACAACCACTTGATAAACTACAGAAACTCAAGACTTATCGCCACAGAAGACAACACTCAATACAGAAGAATCCTGGAATCATCACTTATTTCTATATCCGACAACTTCAACCAGAATAGTGGCTTCTATAACATAGCTGAACCACTTGCCAAGAAGCTTCTTCATCGTTATCCCACATAAGAACACTGTAGAAGGTCTGCTCACAAACTTGTCCAATCTCCTTTCAAAGCTACCCAAGATTTTAGACTCTATAACCCCACTCGGTACATCATCAGATGCAGCATTCTCCACCTGACCTCAGCATTCTGAACCTGACTATAAATACTCGCGTTCCTTCCACCACAGACAGTTCTGTTTGTGACTTGAAAAAGCCCACTGTGTGGGCGAAACGTAGTCAATAAAGGATCACATTATACTGCATATAAGCTAGGTTGGCACTGCAGCAAAGCAGCAAGCTAGGTTGTCACTGGAGCAGGTCAGCAAGCTAGGTTGGCACTGGAGCAGGTCAGCAAGCTAGGTTGGCACTGGGGAAGGGCAGCAAGCTAGGCTCGCACTGGAGCAGGGCAGCAAGCTAGGCTGGCAATGAAGCAGGGAAGGAAGCAAGGTTGGCACTGGGGCAGGGCAGCAAGCTAGGTTGGCATTTGGGCAGGGCAGCCAGCTTAGGTGGCACTGGAGCAGGGCAGCAAGCTAGGATGGCACTGCGGCAGAGCAGCAAGCTAGGTTTGCACTGGGAAAGGGCAGCAAGCTAGGCTGGCACTGGAGCAGTGCAGCAAGCTAGGTTGGCACTAGGGCAGGGCAGCAAGCTAGGTTGGCACTGGAGCAGAGCAACAATCTAGATTGGCACTGGAGCAGGGCAGCAAGCTTCGTTGGCATTGGGGCAAGACAACAAGCTAGGTTGGCACTTTAGCAGGACAGCAAGCTAGGTTGGCACTGGAGCAGGGCAGCAAGCTTGGTTGGCACTGGGGCAGGGCAGCAAGCTTGGTTGGCACTGGGGTAGGGCATCAAGCTAGGTTGGCACTGGAAGAGGGCAGCAAGCTTGGCTGGCACTGACGCAGGGCATCAAGCAAGGTTCGCACTGAGGGAAGGGCAGCAAGCTAGGTTGGTAGTGGGGCACGACAGCAAGCTAGGTTGGCAGTACAGCCGGGCAGCAAGTTAGGTTGGCACTGGGGCAGGGCAGCAAGCTAGGTTGACACTGGAGCAGAGCAGCAAGCTTGGTTGGCACTGGGGCAGGGCAGCAAACTAGGTTTGCACTGGGGCAGGGCAGCAAGCTAGGTTGGCAATGGGGCAGGGCAGCAAGCTAGGCTGGCACTGGAGCAGGGCAGCAAGCTTGGTTGGCACTGGAGCAGGGCAGCAAGCTTTGTTGGCACTGAGGCAGGGCACCAAGCTAGGTTCGCACTGAGGGCAGGGCAGCAAGCTAGGTTGGCAGTGGGGCAGGGCAGCAAGCTAGGTTGGCACTGGAGCAGGGCAGCAAGCTAGGCTGGCACTGGAGCAGGGCAGCAAGCTTGGTTGGCACTGGGGTAGGCCAACAAGCTAGCTGGGCACTGAGGCAGGGTAGCAAGCTAAGCTGGTACTGGTGCGGGGCAACAAGCTAGGTTGGCACTGGGGCAGGGCAGCAAGCTAGGTTGGTATTGCAGCAAGGCAGCAAGCTAGGTTGGCACTGGGGCAGAGCAGCAAGCTTGGTTGGCACTGGGGCAGGGCAGCAAGCTAGGTTGGCACTGGGGAAGGGCAGAAAACTAGGTTGGCACTGCAGCAGGGAAGAAAGCTAGAATGGCAGATTTTAACAGGGCAGCTAGGTAGATTGGCACTGCAGCAGGGCAGCAAGCTAGGTTGGCACTGGAGCAGGGCAGCAAGCTAGGCTGGCACTGGTGCAGGGCAGCAAGCTAGGTTGGCACTGGGGCAGGGCAGCAAGCTTCGTTGCAACTGGGGCAGAGCAGCCAGCTACGTTGGCAATGGAGCAGGGCAGCAAGCTAGGTTGGCACTGGAGCAGGGCAGCAAGCTAGGTTGGCACTGGGGCAGGGCAGCAAGCTAGGCTGGCACTGGAGCAGGGCAGCAAGCTTGGTTGGCACTTGGGCAGGGCAGCAAGCTAGGTTGGCACTGGGGCAGAGCAGCAAGGTAGGTCGGCACTGGAGCAGGGCAGCAAGCTTGGTTGGCACTGCGGCAGGGCAGCAAGCTTGGTTGGCACTGGGGCAGGGCAGCAAGCTAGGTTGGCACTGGGGCAGGACAGCAAGCTAGGTTGGCAATGGGGAAGGGCAGCAAGCTAGGTTAGCACTGGGGCAGGGCAGCAAGGTAGGTTAGCACTGGGGCAGGGCAGCAAGTTAGGTTGGCACTGGAGCAGAGCAGCAAGCTTGGTTGGCACTGGGGCAGGGCAGCAAGCTAGGTTCGCACTGGGGCAAGGCAGCAAGCTAGGTTGGCACTGGGACAGGGCAGCAAGCTAGGCTGGCACTGGAGCAGGGCAGCCAGCTAGGCTGGCGCTGGAGCAGGGCAGCAAGCTTGGTTGGCACTGGGGCAGGGCAGCAAGCTAGGTTCACCCTGGGGCACGGCAGCAATCTAGGCTGGCACTGGAGCAGGGCAGCAAGCTTGGTTGGCCCTGGGGCAGGGAAGGAAACTAGGTTCGCACTGACACAGGGCGGCAAGCTAGGTTGGCACTGGGGCAGGGCAGCAAGCTAGGGGTGCACTGGAGCAAGGCTGCAAGCTAGGCTGGCACTGGAGCAGGGCAGCAAGCTATGTTGGCACTGAAGCAAGGCACCAAGCTAGGTTCGCACTGGGGCAGTGCAGCAAGCTACATTGGCAGTGGGGCAGGGCAGCAAGCTATGTTGGCACTGGAGCAGGGCAGCAAGCTAGGTTCGCACTGAGGGCAGGGCAGCAAGCTAGGTTGGCAGTGGGGCAGGGCAGCAAGCTTGGATGGCACTGGGGCAGGGCAGCAAGCTAGGTTGGCACTGGGAGAGGGCAGCAAGCTAGAGTGGCTCTGCAGCAGGGCAGCAAGGTAAGTTGGCACATGGGCAGGGTAGCAATCTAAGTTGGCAATGGAGCATGGCAGCAAGATAGGCTGGCACTGGGGAAGGGCAGCAAACTAGGATAGCACTGGGGCAGGGCAGCAAGCTAGGTTGGCACTGGAGCAGGGCAGCAAGCTAGGTTGGCACTGGGGCAGGGCAGCAAGCTAGGCTGGCACTGGAGCAGGGCAGCAAGCTAGGTTGGCACTGGGGCAGGGCAGTAAGCTAAGTTGCACTGGGGCAGGGCAGCAAGGAAGGCTGGCACTGTTGAAGAGCAGCAAGCTAGGTTGGCACTGGAGCAGGGCAGCAAGCTATGTTGGCAATGGGGCAGGGCAGAAAGCTTAGGTGGCACTGGGGCAGGGCAGCAAACTAGGATGGCACTGGGGCAGGGCAGGAAGCTAGGTTGGCACTGGGGCAGAGTAGGAAGCTAGGTTGGCACTCGGACAGGGCAGCAAGCTAGGTTGGCACTGGAGCAGGGCAGCAAGCTTGTTTGGCACTGGGCAGGGCAGCAAGATAGGCTGGCACTGGGGAAGGGCAGCAAGCTAGGTTGGCACTGGGGCAGGGCAGCAAGCTCGGGTGGCACTGGAGCAAGGCAGCAAGCTTGGCTGGCACTGGGCAGGGCAGCAAGCTAGGTTCACCATGGGGCAAGGCAGCAAGCTAGGTTGGCAATGGGGCAGGTCAGCAAGCTAGTCTTGCACTGGAGCAGGGAAGCAAGCTTAGTTGGCAGTGCGGCAGGGCAGTTAGCTTGGTTGACACTTGGGCAGGGCAGCAAGCTTGGTTGGCACTTGGGCAGGACAGCAATCTATGTTGGCAATGGGGAAGAGCAGCAAGCTACGATAGCACTGGGGCAGAGCAGCAAGGTAGGTTAGCACTTGGGCAGGGCAGCAAGTTAGGTTCGCAATTGGGCAGGGCAGCAAGCTAGGTTGGCACAAGGGAAGGGCAGCAAGCTAAGGGTGCGCTGGAGCAGGGCAGCAAGCTAGGTTGGCACAAGGGAAGGGCAGCAAGCTAGGTTGGCACTGGGGCAGAGCAGCAAGCTAGGTTAGCACTGGGGCACGGCAGCAAGGTAGGTTCATACTTTGGCAGGGCAGCAAGCTAAGTTGGCACTGAGGCAGGGCAGCAAGCTAGGTTGGCACTGGGGCAGGGCAGCAAGCTTCGATGGCACTGGAGCAGGGTAGCAAACTAGGTTGGCACTGGGGCAGGGCAGCAAGCTAGGTTTTCACTGGGACAGAGCAGCAAGCTAGGTTGGCACTGGGGAAGGGCAGCTTGGTTGGCACTGGGCAAGCAAGCTAGGTTGGCACTGGGACAGGGCAGCAAGTTAGGTTGGCACTGGGGCATAGGAGCAAGCTTGGTTGACACTGGGACAGGACAGCAAGCTAGGTTGGCACTGGAGCAGGGCAGCACGCTTCGTTGACACTGGGGCAGGCTGAAAGCTAGGTTGGCACTGGTGCAGGGCAGCAACCTTGGTTGGCACTGGTGCAGATCAGCAAGCTTGGTTGGCACTGGGACAGGGCAGCAAGCTAGGTTGCCACTGGTGCAGAACAGCAAGCTAGTTTGGCAACTGGGCAGGGCAGCAAGCTAGGTTGGTACTGGAGCAGAGCAGCAAGCTTGGATGGCACTGGGAATGGGCAGCAAGGTAGGTTCGCACTGGGGCATAGCAGCAAGCTAGGTTGGCACTCGAACAGAGCAGCAAGCATGGCTGGTAATGGGGCAGGGCAGCAAGCTAGGATGGCACTGGAGCAGGACAGCAACCTTGGTTGGCACTGGGGCAGTGCAGCAAGCTAAGTTGGCAATGGAGCAAGGCAGCAAGCTAGGTTGGCAATGGGGCAGGGCAGAAAGCTAGTTTGGCACTGGAGCAGGACAGCAAGCTTGGTTGGCACTTGGGCAGGGCAGCAAGCTAGGTTGGCACTGGGGCAGGACAGCATGCTAGGTTGGCAATGGGGAAGGGCAGCAAGCTAGGTTGGCACTGGGGCAGGGCAGCAAGCTAAGGGTGCACTGGAGCAGGGAAGCAAGCAACGCAGGCACTGGAGCAGGGCAGCAAGCTTGGCCGGCACTGCGGCAGGGCAGCAAGCAAGGTTCACCCTGGGGCAGCGCAGTAAGCAAGGTTGGCACTCGGCAGAGCATCAAGTTAGGTTTAGCACTGGGGCAGAGCAGCAAGCTAGGTTGGCACTGGAGCAAGGTAGCAAGCTAGGTTGGCACTGGGGCAAAGCAGCAAGTTAGGCTGGCACTCGGGCAGGGGAGCAAGCTAGGTTTGCACATGGGCATGGCAGCAAGCTAGGTTGGCACCTGGGCAGGGCAGCAAGCTAGGTTGGCACTGGCAGCAAACTAGGTTGGCACTGGGGCAGGGCAGCAAGCAAGGTTGGCACTCGGCATAGCTTCAAGCTAGGTTTAGCACTGGGGCAGGGCAGCAAGCTAGGTTGGTACTGGAGCAGGGCAGCAAGCTAGGTTGGCACTGGGGCAGGGCAGCAAGCTATGTTGGCAATGGGGCAGTGCAGAAAGCTTGGGTGGCACTGGAGCAGGGCAGCAAACTAGGTTGGCGCTGGGGCAAGGCAGGAAGCTAGGTTGGCACTTTGACAGGGCAGCAAGCTAGGTTGGCACTGGGTCAGAGGAGCAAGCTTGGTTGACACATTGACAGGGCAGCAAGCTAGGTTGGCACTGGGTCAGAGGAGCAAGCTTGGTTGACACATTGACAGGGCAGCAAGCTAGTTTGGCACTGGCACAAGGTTGGCAGAGGGCAGCAAGCTAGGATGGCACTGGAGAATGGTAGCAAGCAAAACTGGCACTGGGGCAAAGTAGCAAGCTAGGTTGGCAATGGGGCAGGGCAGCAAGCAAGGTTGGCACTGGGGCAGGGCAGCAAGCTAGGTTGGCACTGCAGCAGGGCAGCAAGCTAGGTTGGCACTGGGGCAGGGCAGCAAGCTAGGTTGGCACTGGGGCAGGGCAGCAAGCTAGGTTGGCACTGGAGCAGGGCAGCAAGCTAGGTTGGCACTGGGGCAGGGCAGCAAGCTTGGTTGGCACTGGGGCAGGGCAGCAAGCTAGGTTGGCACTGGGGCAGGGCAGCAAGCTAGGTTGGCACTGCAGCAGGGCAGCAAGCTTGGTTGGCACTGGGGCAGGGCAGCAAGCTAGGGGTGCGCTGGAGCAGGGCAGCAAGCTAGGCCGGCACTGGAGCAGGGCAGCAAGCTAGGTTTACCCTGGGGCAAGACAGCAAGCTAAGTTGGCACAAGGGCAGGGCAGCAAGATTGGTTGGCACTGCGGCAAGGCAGCAAGCTAGGTTGGCACTGGGGCAGGGCAGCAAGCTAGGTTGGCACTGGGGCAGGGCAGGAAGCTAGGTTGGCACTGGGGCAGAGTAGGAAGCTAGGTTGGCACTCGGACAGGGCAGCAAGCTAGGTTGGCACTGGAGCAGGGCAGCAAGCTTGTTTGGCACTGGGGCAGGGCAGCAAGATAGGTAAGGCAGGGCAGCAAGCTAGGTTCATCCCTGGGAAAGGCAGCAAGCTAGGTTTGCACTGAGGCAGGGCACCAAGCTAGGCAGGCACTGGAGCAGGGCAGCAAGCTTGGTTGGCATTGGGCAGGGAATGAAGCTAGGTTCGCACTGGGGCAGGGCAGCAAGCTAGGTTCATCCCTGGGAAGGGCAGCAAGCTAGGTTTGCACTGAGGAAGGGCACCAAGCTAGTTTGGCAATGGGGCATGGCAGCAAGCTAGGCTAGCACTGGAGCTGGGCAGCAAGATTGGTTGGCACTTGGGCAGGGCAGCAAGCTAGGTTGGCACTGGGGCAGAGCAGCAAGATAGGTCGGCACTACAGCAGGCCAGCAAGCTATGTTAGCACTGAGGCAGGGCAGCAAGTTAGGTTGGCACTGGAGCAGAGCAGCAAGCATTGTTGGCACTGGGGCAGGGCAGCAAGTTATGTTTGCACTGGAGCAAGGCAGCAAGCTAGGATGGCACTGGAGCAGGGCAGCAAGCTAGACTGGCACTGGGGCAGGGCAGCAACTATGGTTGGCACTGGGGCAGGGCAGCAAGCTTGGTTGGCACTGTTCAGGGCAGCAAGCTAGGTTGGCAATGTGGCAGGACAGCAAGCTAGGTTGGCAATGGGGCAGGGCAGAAAGCTAGGTTAGCACTGGGAAAGGGCAGCAAGGTAGGTTGCCACTGGGGCACAGCAGCAAGCTAGGTTGGCACTGGAGCAGAGCAGCAACCTTGGTTGGTACTGGGGCACGGCAGGAAGCTAGGTTTGCACTGGGGCAGGGCAGCAAGGTTGGTTGGCACTGGGATAGGGCAGGAAGATAGGTTGGCACTGGGGAAGGGCAGCAAGCTAGGTTGGCACTGAGGCAGGGCAGCAAGCTAGGCTGGCACTGGAGCAGGGCAGCAAGCTAGGTTGGCACTGAGGTTGGCACTGAGGCAGGGCAGCAAGCTAGGCTGGCACTGGAGCAGGGCAGAGAGCAAAGGTGGCACTGAAGCAGGGCAGCAAGCTTGTCTGCCACAGGGCAGGGCAGCAAGCTAGGTTGGCACAGTGACAAGGCTGCTAAGTAGGTTGGCACTGGAGGAGGGCAGCAAGCTGGACAGGCACTGGGCAGGGCAGCAACCATGGTTGGCACTGGGGCAGGGCAGCAAGATAGGTTGGCAATGGGGCAGGACTGCAAGCTAGGTTGGCAATGGGGCAGGGCAGAAAGCTAGGTTGACACTGGGAAAGGACAGCAAGGTAGGTTGTCACTGGGGCAGGGCAGCAAGCTAGGGTGGCACTGGAGCAGGGCAGCAAGCTTGGTTGGCACTGTTCAGGGCAGCAAGCTAGGTTGGCAATGTGGCAGGACAGCAAGCTAGGTTGGCAATGGGGCAGGGCAGAAAGCTAGGTTAGCACTGGGAAAGGGCAGCAAGCTAGAGTGGCACTGCAGCAGGGAAGCAAGCTAAGTTGGCACTGGAGCAGGGCAGCAAGATAGGCTGGCACTGGGGCAAGGCAGAAAGCTTAGGTGGCACTGGGGCAGGGCAGCAAGCTAGGATTGCACTGGGGCAGGGCAGCAAGCTAGGTTGGCAATGTGGCAGGACAGCAAGCTAGGTTGGCAATGGGGCAGGGCAGAAAGCTAGGTTAGCACTGGGAAAGGGCAGCTAGGTAGGTTGGCACTGGGGCAGGGCAGGAAGGTTGGTTGGCACTTGGGCAGTGCAGCAAGTTAGGTTGGCACTGGGGAAGGGCAGCAAGCTAGGTTGGCACTACAGCCGGGCAGCAAGCTACGTTTTCACTGCGGCAGGGCAGCAAGCTTGGCTGGCACTGGGGCAGGGCAGCAAGCTAGGTTGGCACTGGGGAAGGGCAGCAAGTTAGGTTGGCACTGGAGCATAGCAGCAAGCTTGGGTGGCACTGGGGCAGGGCAGCAAGCTACGTTCGCACTGGGGCAGGGCAACAAGCTAGGTTGGCACTTGGGAAGGACAGCAAGCTAAGCTGGCACTGGAGCACGGCAGCAATCTAGGTTGGCACTGGAGCAGGGCAGCAAGCTTGGTTGGCACTGGGGCAGGGCAGCCAGCTTGGTTGCCCCTGGGGCAGGGAAGGAAACTATGTGCGCACTGACACAGGGCGGCAAGCTAGGTTGGCACTGGGGCAGGGCAGCAAGCTAAGCTGGAACTGTGGCAGAGCAGCAAGCTTGATCAGCACTGAGGCAGGGCTGCAAGGTAGGTTGGCACTGGAGGAGGGCAACAAGCTGGACTGTCACTGGGCAGGGCAGCAACCATGGTTGGCACTGGGGCAGGGCAGCAAGCTTGGTTGGCACTGGGGCAGGGCAGCAACATACGTTGGCAATGGGGCAGGGCAGAAAGCTAGGTTGGCAATGGGGCAGGGCAGAAAGCTAGGTTGGCACTGCAGCAAGGCAGCAAGCTAGGTTGGCACTGGGGCAGGGCAGCAAGCTAGGTTGGCACTGGAGCAGGGCAGCAAGCTAGGTTGGCACTGAAGCAAGGCAGCAAGCTAGGTTGGCACTGGGGAAGGGCAGTAAGCTAGATTGGCACTGGAGCAGGGCAGCAAGATTGGTTGGCACTGAGGCATGGCAGCAAGCTAGGTTAGGACTGGGGCAGGGCAGCAAGCTAGGTTGGCACTACAGCCGGGCAGCAAGCTAGGTTGGCACTGGGGCAGGGCAGCAAGCTAGGTTGGCACTGGGGCAGGGCAGCAAGCTAGGTTGGCACTGGAGCAGGGCAGCAAGCTAGGTTGGCACTGGGGCAGGGCAGCAAGTTAGGCTGGCACTGGAGCAGGGCAGCAAGTTAGGCTGGCACTGGGGCAGGGCAGCAAGCTAGGCTGGCACTGGAGCAGGGCAGCAAGCTAGGTTGGCACTGGGGCAGGGCAGCAAGCTAGGTTGGCACTGGGGCAGGGCAGCAAGCTAGGTTGGCACTTGAGCAGGGTAGCAAGCTAGGTTGGCACTGGGGCAGGACAGAAAGCTATTTTGACACTGGGGCTGAGCAGCAAGCTAGGTTGGCACTGGGACAGGGCAGCAAGCTAGTTTGGCACTGGGGAAGGGCAGCAAGCTAGGTTGGCACTGGGGAAGGGCAGCAAGCTAGGCTCGCACTGGAGCAGGGCAGCAAGCTAGGCTGGCACTGGAGCAGGGCAGGAAGCTAGTTTGGCACTGGGGCAGGGCAGCAAGCCAGGTTGGCATTGGGGCAGGGCAGCAAGCTTGGGTGGCACTTGAGCAGCGCAGCAAGCTAGGTTGGCACTGGGGCAGGGCCGCAAGCTAGGTTTCCACTTGGACATGGCAGCAACCTAGGTTGGCACTGGAGCAGCGCAGCAAGCTAGGCTGGCACTAGGGCAGGGCAGCAAGCTAGGTTGGCACTGGGGAAGGGCAGCAAACTAGGATAGCACTGGAGCAGGGCAGCAAGCTAGGTTGGCACTGGAGCAAGGCAGCAAACTAAGTTGGCACTGGAGCAGGGCAGCAAGCTATGTTGGCAATGGGGCAGGGCAGAAAGCTTAGGTGGCACTGGGGCAGGGCAGTAAGCTAAGTTGCATTGGTGCTGGTCAGCAAGCTAGCCTGGCACTGGTGAAGAGCAGCAATATAGGTTGGCACTGGAGCAGAGCAGCAAGGTATGCTGGCACTAGGGCAGGGCAGCAAGCTAGGTTGGCACGGAGCAAGGCTTCAAGCTAGGTTGGCAATGGGGCAAGGCAGCAAGCAAGGCTGGCACTGGAGCAGGGCAGCAAGCTTTGTTGGCACTGGGACAGGGCAGCAAGCTTTGTTGGTAATGGGGTAGTGCAGTAAGCTAGGTTGGCACTGGAACAGGACAGCAAGCTAGGTTGGCACTGGAGCAGGGCAGCAAGCTAGGTTGGCACTGGAGCAGGGCAGCAAGCTAGGTTGGCATTGCGGAAGGGCAGCAAGGTAGGTTGGCACTGGGGCAGGGCAGCAAGCTAGGTTCGCACTGGGGCAAGGCAGCAAGCTAGGTTGGCAATGGAGCAGGGCAGCAAGCTTGGTTGGCATTGGGCAGGGAATGAAGCTAGGTTCGCATTGGGGCAGGGCAGCAAGCTAGGCCGGCAGTGGGGCAGGGCAGCAAGCTAGGTTGGCACTGGGGCAGGGCAGCAAGCTAGGTTGACACTTTGGCAAGGCAGCAAGCTAGCTTGGCACTGGGGCAAGGCAGCAAGCTAGGTTGGCACTGCCGCAAGGCAGCAAGCTACGTTGGCACTGGGGCAGAGCAGCAAGCTAGGTTGACACTTTGGCAAGGCAGCAAGCTAGCTTGGCACTGGGGCAAAGTATCAAGCTAGGTTGGCACTGGGGCAAGGCAGCAAGCTAGGCTGGAACTGGAGCAGGGCAGCAAGCTAGGTTGGCACTGGGGAATGTTAGCAAGCTATGCTGGCACTGGGGCAAAGTATCAAGCTAGGTTTGCACTGGAGCAGGGAAGCAAGCAAGGTAGGCACTCGGCAGAGCATCAAGCTAGGTTGGCACTGGGGCAGGGCAGCAAGCTAGGTTGGCACTGGGACAGGGCAGCAAGCTAGGTTGGCACTGGAGCAAGGCAGCAAGCTAGGTTGGCAATGGGGCAGGGCAGCAAGCTAGGCTGGCACTTGAGCAGGGCAGAAAGCTTGGTTGGCACTGCGGCAGGGCAACAAGCTTGGTTGACACTGGGGCAGGGCAGCAAGCTTAGTTGGCACTGAGGCATGACAGCAAGCTAGGTTGGCAATTGGGAAGAGCAGGAAAGTAGGTTAGCACTGGGGCAGGGCAGCAAGGTAGGTTAGCACTGGGGCAGGGCAGCAAGCTAGGTTGGCACTGGAGCAGAGCAGCAAGCTTGGTTGGCACTGGGGCAGGGCAGCAAGCTAGGTTGGCACTGGGGCAGGGCAGCAAGCTAGGTTGGCACTGGGGCAGGGCAGCAAGCTAGGTTGGCATTGGAGCAGGGCAGCAAGCTTGGTTTGCACTGGAGCAGGGCAGCAAGCTTGGTTGGCACTGGGGCAGGGCAGCAAGCTAGGTTCGCTCTGGGGCAGGGCAGCAAGCTAGGTTGGCACTGGAGCAGGGCAGCAAGCTAGGATGGCACTGGGGCAGGGCTGCAAGGTTGGTTGGCACTTGGGCAGTGCAGCAAGTTAGGTTGGCACTGGGGAAGGGCAGCAAGCTAGGGCAGCAAGCTAGGCTGGCACTGGAGCAGGGCAGCAAGCTATGTTGGCACTGAGGCAGGGCACCAAGCTAGGTTCGCACTGGGGCAGTGCAGCAAGCTAGGCTTGCAGTCGGGCAATGCAGCAAGCTAGGTTGGCACTACAGCTGGGCATCAAGCTATTTTGGCACTGGGACAAGGCAGCAAGCTAGGCTGGCACTGGAGCAGGGCAGCAAGCTAGGCTGGCGCTGAAGCAGGGCAGCAAGCTTGGTTGGCAGCAAGCAGGCTCGGTTGGCACGGGGGCAGGGCAGCAAGCTAGGTTGGCACTGGGGCAGGGCAGCATGCTAGGTTGGCACAGGAGCAGGGCAGCAAGCTAGGTTGGCACTGGGGAAGGGCTGCAAGCTAAGTTGGCACTGGAGCAGGGCAGCAAGCTAGGTTGGAACTGGAGCAAGGCAGCAAGCTAGGATCGCACTGGAGCAAGGCAGCAAGCTAGGTTGGCACTGACGCAGGTCAGCAAGCTAGATTGGCACTTGGGCAGGACAGCAAGCTAGGTTGGCACTGGAGGAGGGCAGCAAGCTAGGCTAACACTGGAGCAGGGCAGCAAACTTGGTTGGCACTGAGTCAGGGCTCCAAGCTAGGTTTGCACTGGGGGCAGGGCAGCAAGCTAGGATGGCACTGAGGCAGCGCAGCAAGCTAGGTTGGAAATACAGCCAGGCAGCAAGCTAGGTTGGCACTGGGGTAAGGCAGCAAGCTTTGCTGGCACTAGGGCAGGGCAGCAAGCTAGGTTTTCACAGGGGCAGAGCAGCAAGCTAGTTTGGCACTGGGGCAGGTTAGCAAGCCAGGTTGGCGCTGGGGAAGGGCAGCAAGCTAAGTTGGCACTGGAGCAGGGCAGCAAGCTAGGCTGGAACTGGGGCAGGGCAGCAACCTAGGTTGGCACAGCAAGCTAGGTGGCACACTGGGAAAGGCAGCAAGCTAGGTTGGCACTGGGGCAGGGCAGCAAGCTAGGCTGGCACTGGAGCAGGGCAGCAAGCTTGGTTGGCACTGGGGCAGGGCAGCAAGCTAGGTTGGCACTGGGGCAGGGCAGCAAGCTAGGTTGGCACTGGGGCACGGCAGCAAGCTAGGTTGGCACTGGGGCAGGGCAGCAAGCTAGGCTGGAACTGGAGCAGGGCAGCAAGCTAGGTTGGCACTGGAGAATGGTAGCAAGCTAGGCTGGCACTGGGGCAAAGTTGCAAGCTAGGATGGCACTGGGGCAGCGCAGTAAGCAAGGTTGGCACTGGGGAAGGGCAGCAAGCTAGGTTGGCACTGGAGCAGGGCAGCAAGCTAGGTTGGCACTGGGGCAGGGCAGCAAGCTAGGTTGGGATTGGGAGAGGGCAGCAAGCTAGATTGGCACTCCAGCAGAGCAGTAAGTTAGGTTGGCACCGGGGCAGGGCAGCAAGTTAGGTTTGCAGTGGGGTAGGTCAGAAAGCTTGGGTGGCACTGGAGCAGGGCAGCAAGCTAGGTTGGCGCTGGGGCAAGGCAGGAAGCTAGGTTGGCACTGGGGCAGAGCAGCAAGCTAGGTTGGCACTGGGACAGGGCAGCAAGCTAGGTTGGCACTGGAGCAGGGCAGCAAGCTAGGTTGGCACTGGGGCAGGGCAGCAAGCTAGGTTGGCACTGGGGCAGGGCAGCAACCTAGGCTGGCACTGGAGCAAGGCAGCAAGCTAGTTTGGCAATGGGGCATGGCAGCAAGCTAGGCTGGCACTGGAGCTGGGCAGCAAGATTGGTTGGCACTTGGGCAGGGCAGCAAGCTAGGTTGGCACTGGGGCAGAGCAGCAAGGTAGGTCGGCACTGGAGCAGGGCAGCAAGCTAGGCTGGCACTGGAGCAGGGCAGCAAGCTTGGTTGGCACTAAGGCAGGGGAGCAAGCTACGTTGGCAATGGGGCAGGGCAGCAAGCTAGGCAGCAAGCTGGGGCAAAGCTAGGTTGGCACTGGAGCAGGGCAGCAAGCTAGGTTGGCAAGGCGGCAGAACAGCAAGGTAGGTTGGCACTGGGGCAGGACAGCAAGGTAGGTTGTCACTGGGGCAGGGCAGCATGCTAGGGTGGCACTGGAGCAGGGCAGCATAGTTGATTTGCACTGGGGCAGGGTAGCAACTTAGGTTGGCAATGGGGAATGGCAGCAAGCTAGGTTGGCACTGCAGCAAAGCAGCAAGCAAGGTTGGCTCCGGGCCAGGGCAGCCAGCTAGGTTGGCACTGCAGCGGGACAGGAAGCTAGGTTGGCACTGGGGCAGAGCAGCAAGCTAGGAAGGCACCTAGACATGTCAGCAACCTAGGCTGGCACTGGAGCAAGGCAGCAAGCTAGTTTGGCAATGGGGCATGGCAGCAAGCTAGGCTAGCACTGGAGCTGGGCAGCAAGATTGGTTGGCACTTGGGCAGGGCAGCAAGCTAGGTTGGCACTGGAGCAAGGCAGCAAGTTAGGTTGGCACTGGAGCAGAGCAGCAAGCATTGTTGGCACTGGGGCAGGGCAGCAAGTTATGTTTGCACTGGGGCAAGGCAGCAAGCTAGGTTGGCACTGGAGCAGGGCAGCATGTTTGGGTGGCACTTGGGCAGGGAAGGAATCTAGGTTCGCTCTGACGCAGGGCAGCAAGCTATGTTGGCACAAGGGCAGGGCAGCAAGCTAGGTCGGCACTACAGCAGGGCAGCAAGCTATGTTAGCACTGGGCAGGGCAGCAACCATGGTTGGCACTGGAGCAGGGCAGCAAGCTTGGTTGGTAGTGGGGCAGGGCAGGAAGCTAGGTTGGCACTTTGGCAGGGCAGCAAGCTAGGTTAGCACTGGAGCAGAGCAGCAAGCTTGGTTGGTAGTGGGGAAGGGCAGGAAGCTAGGTTTGCACTGGGGCAGGGCAGGAAGCTAGGTTCACCCCTTGGAAAGGCAGCAAGCTAGGTTGGCACTGAGGCAGGGCACCAAGCTAGGTTGGCACTGCAACAGGGCAGCAAGCTAGGTTGGCACAGGGGCAGGGCAGCAAGCTAGGTTGGCACTGGGGCAGGGCAGCAAGCTAGGTTGGCACTGGAGCAGGGCAGCAAGCTAGGCTGGCACTGGGGCAGGGCAGCAAGCTAGGTTGGCACTGGAGCAGGGCAGCAAGCTAGGTTGGCACTGTAGCAGGGCAGCAAGCTAGGTTGGCACTGGGGCAGGGCAGTAAGCTAAGTTGGCACTGTGGCATGGCAGCAAAAGCTAGGGCAGCAAGCTAAGTTGGCACTGGAGCAGGGCAGCAAGCTAGGTTGGCACTGGGGCAGGGCAGCAAGCTAGGATGGCACTGGGGTAACAGGAGCAACGGCTACGATTTCAACAACACGCGGTGTCACCAACACCAGACACCCACGTTTTATATACATTTATATTAGCGTTGAATTCAGTTATCATTTATATTTTTCATTTTTCATTTTCTTTAATGTAGGATTAATACTTTATATTTAAGTGTTTTATATTTTATATTTTCTAAATAATAAAGTGTTTATGTTAGTCAGTTTTTATTCTTTTTCTATACATTAATTTTCCTGAGGAGGAGCCAGCCTTGGTAATACTGTCTGAAGTTGTTACAGGGCTGAGTAAGCCTTCACAAGCAGCAAGCTAGGTTAGCACTGGGGCAGGGCAGCAAGCTTGGTTGGCACTGGGGCAGGGCAGCAAGCTAGGTTGTCATAGGGGAAGGACAGCAAGCTAGGCTGGCTCTAGAGCAGGGCAGGAAGCTTCGTTGGCACTGGAGCAGGGCAGCAAGCTCGGTTCACACTTGGGCAGTGCAGCAAGCTAAGTTAGCACTGGGGTAGGGCAGCAAGCTAGGCTGACACTGGAGCAGGGCAGCAAGCTTCGTTTTCACTGGAGCAGGGCAGCAAGCTTGGCCGGCACTGCGGCACAGCAGCAAGCTAGGTTCACCGTGGGGCAAGGCAGCAAGCTAGGTTGGCACAGGGGCAATGAAGGAAGCTAGGATCGCACTGACGCAGGGCAGCAAGCTATTTTGGCATAGGGGAAGAGCAGCAAGCTAGGTTGGCTCTAGAGCAGTGCAGGAAGCTTGGATGGCATTGGAGCAGGGCAGCAAGCTTGCCTGGCACTGGGGCAGGGCAGCAAGCTAGGATGGCACTGGGTCAGGCAGCAAGTTAGGCTGGCACTGGAGAAAGGCAACAAGCTTGGTTGGCACTGGGACAAAGCAGCAAGCTAGGTTCGCTCTGGTGCAGGGCAGCAAGCTAGGTTAGCACTGGGGTAGGGCAGCAAGCTAGGCTGGCAATGGAGAAGGGGAGCAAGCTTCGTTTTCCCTGGAGCAGGGCAGAAAGCTTTGCTGGCACTGCGGTAGTGCAGCAAGCAAGTTTCACCCTGGGGCAAGGCAGCAAGCTAGGTTGGCACAGGGGCAGGGAAGGAAGCTTGGCTCGAACTGACGCAGGGCAGCAAGCTAGGTTGGCACTTGGGCAGGACAGCAAGCTAGGTTGGCACTGGAGGAGGGCAGCAAGCTAGGCTGGCACTGGAACAGGGCAGCAAACTCTGTTGGCACTGAGGAAGGGCAGCAAGCTAGGATTGCACTGGGGGCAGGGCAGTAAGCCAGGATGGCAGTATGGCAGGGCAGCAAGCTAGGTTGGCACTACAGCTGGACAGCAAGCTAGGTTGGCACTGCAGCAAAGCAGCAAGCTAGGTTGGCACTGGGAGAGGGCAGCAAGCTAGATTGGCACTGCAGCAGGGCAGCAAGGTAGGTTGGCACCGGGGCAGGGCAGCAAGCTAAGTTGGCATTGGAGCAGGGCAGCAAGATAGGCTGGCACTGGGGAAGGGCAGCAAGCTAGGATCGCACTGGAGCAGGGCAGCAAGCTAGGTTGGCACTGGAGCAAGGCAGCAAACTAAGTTGGCACTGGAGCAGGGCAGCAAGCTAGGTTGGAAATGGGGCAGGGCAGCAAGCTAGGTTGCCACTGGGGCAGAGGAGCAAGCTAGGTTGGAACTGGGAGAGGGCAGCAAGCTAGGATGGCACTTGAGCAGGGCAGCAAGCTTGGTTGGCACTGGGGCAGGGCAGCAATATAGGCTGGCACTGGAGTAGGGCAGCAAGCTAGGTTGGCACTGGAGCAGGGCAGCAAGCTAGTTTGGCACTGGGGCAATGAAGAAATCTAGGTTGGCACTGGGGCAGGGCAGCACGCTAGGTTGGCACTGGAGCAGGGCAGCAAGCTAGGTTGGCACTGAAGAAGGGCAGCAAGCTAGGCTGGCACTGGAGCAGGGCAGAGAGCTAAGCTGGCACTGGAGCAGGGCAGCAAGCTTGTCTGGCACAGGGCAGGGCAGCAAGCTAGGTTGGCACAGGGGCAAGGCTGCAAGGTAGGTTGGCACTGGAGCAGGGCAGCAAGCTAGACTGGCACTGGGGCAGGGCAGCAACCTTGGTTGGCACTGGGGCAGGGCAGCAAGCTTGGTTGGCACTGGGGCAGGGCAGCAAGCTAGGTTGGCACTGGAGCAGAGCATCAAGCTAGGTTGGCTCTGAGGCAGGGCAGCAAGCTAGGTTGGTACTGGAGCAGGGCAGCAAGCTAGCCTGGCACTCGAGCAGGGCAGCATGCTTGGTTGGCACTGGGGCAGGGCAGCAAGCTAGATTTGAAATAGGCCACGGCAGTAAGGAAGGCTGGAACTGGGGCAGGGCAGCAAGCTTGGTTGGCGCTGGAGCAGGGGAGCAAGCTAGGTTGGTAGTATGGCAGGGCAGCAAGTTAGGTTGGCACTACAGCAAGGCAGCACGCTAGGTTGGCACTGGAGCAGGGTAGGAAGCTTAGTTGGCACTGGGGCAAGGCACCATGCTAGGTTGGGACTGGTGCAGGGCAGCAAGCTAGGCTGGCACTGGGGCAGGGCAGCAAGCTTGGTTGGTGCTGGGGCAGGCCAGCAAGCTAGGTTGGCACTGGAGCAGGGCAGCAAGCTAGGTTGGCACTGCAGCAGGGCAGGAAGCTAGGTTGGCTCTGGGGCAGGGCAGCAAACTAGGTTGGTACTGGAGCAGGGCAGCAAGCTAGGCTGACACTCGAGCAGGGCAGCATGCTTGGTTGGCACTGGGGCAGGGCAGCAAGCTAGATTTGAAATAGGCCACGGCAGTAAGGAAGGCTGGAACTTTGGCAGGGCAGCAAGCTTGGTTGGCGCTGGAGCAGGGGAGCAAGCTAGGTTGGTAGTATGGCAGGGCAGCAAGCTAGGTTGGCACTACAGCAAGGCAGCACGCTAGGTTGGCACTGGAGCAGGGAGGCAAGCTTGGTTGGCACTGGGATAGGACATCAAGCTAGGTTGGCACAGGGGCTGGGCAGTAAGCTTTGTTGGCAATGCAGCAGCGCTGCAAGCTACGTTGGCACTGGGACACGGCAGCAAGCTAGAGTGGCATTTCAGCAATGCAGCAAGATAGTTTGGCACAGGGGCAGAGCAGCAAGCTAAGTTGGCAGTTAAGCAGTGCAGCAATCTAGGCTGGCACTGCGGCAGGGCAGCAAGCTTGACTCGCACTGGGGCAGGGCAGCAAGCTAGGTTGGCACTGGGGCAGGGCAGCAAGCCTTGTTGGCACTGGGATAGGACAGCAAGCTAGATTGGCACTGGGGCAGGGCAGCAAGCTTCGTTGGCACTGGGACACGGCAGAAAGCTAGATTGGCATTGCAGCAATGCAGCAAGCTAGTTTGCCACCAGGGCAGAGCAGCAAGCTAAGTTGGCACTTGAGCAGGGCAGCAAGCTAGGCTGGCAATGGAGAAGGGCAGCCAGCTAGGTTGGCACTGGGGCAGGGCAGCAAACTAGGTTGGTACTGGGGCAGGGATTCAAGCTTGGGTGCTACTGGAGTAGGGCAGCAAGCTAGGTTGGCAATAGGGCAGGACAGCAAGCCTAGGTGGCACTGTAGCAGTGCAGCAAGCTAGGTTGGCACTTAGGCAGGGCAGAGAGCTAGGTTGGCACTGGGGCAGATCAGCAAGCTAGGTTGGCACTGGGACAGTGCAGCAAGCTAGATTGGCACTGGAGCAGGGCAGAAAGCTAGACTGGCACTGGGGCATGGAAGCAAGATTGTCTAGCAATGGAGAAGGGCAGCAAGCTAGGCTGGCACTGAAGCAGGGAAGCAAGCTTGGATGGCACTGGGGCAGGGCAGCAAGCTAGGTTGGCACTGGGGCAGAGCAGCAAGCTAGGTTGGCACTGGAGCAGTGCAGTAAGCTATGTTGGCACTGGTGCAGGGCAGCAAGCTAGACTGGCAATGGAGCAGGGCAGAAAGCTACGTTGACATTGGAGCAGGGAAGCAAGCTTTGTTGGCCAGCAAGCTAGATTTACACTGGGGCAGGGCAGCAAGCTAGGTTTGCACTGGAGCACGGCAGCAAGCTAGACTGGCACTGGAGCAGGGAAGCAACCTTGTTTGGCACGAGGCCAAGGCAGCAAGCTAGCTTGGCACAGGGGCCAGACAGAAAGCTAGTTTGGCACTGGAGCAGGGCAGCAAGCTAGGCTGGTACTGCGCAGTGCAGCAAGATATGCTGGCACTGGGGAAGGGCAGCAAGCTAGGCTCGCACTGGAGTGGGGCAGCAAGCTAGGCTGGCACTGGAGCAGGGCAGCAAGCTAGGCGGATAATGGGGCAGGGCAGCAAGCTAGGTTATCTCTGCGGCAGGGCAACAATCTAGGTTGGCACTGGGGCATGGCAGCAAGCTAGGCTGCCACTGGAGCAGGGTAGAAAGCTAAGCTGGCACTGGAGCAGGGAGACAAGCTTTGTTGGCACTGGGGCATGGCAGCAAGCTAGGTTGGCACTGGGGCTTGGCGGTAATCTAGGTTTTCACTGGAGCAGGGCAGCAAGCTTGGTTCGCACTGGGGCAGGGTAGCAAGCTTGGTTTGCACTGGGACTAGGCAGCAAGCTAGGTTGGCACTGGAGCTGGACAGCAAGCTAGGTTGGCAATGGGGCACGGCAGCAAGTTTGGTTAGAACTGGGGCAGGGCAGCAAATTAGGTTGGCACTGGGGCAGGGCAGCAAGCTAGGTTGGCACTGGAGCAGAGCAGCAAGCTTGGTTGGCATTGGGGCAGGGCAGCAAGCTAGGTTCGCACTGAGGCAAGGCAGCAAGCTAGGTTGGGACTGGGCAGTGCAGCAAGCTAGGCTGGCACTGGAGCAGGGCAGCAAGTTAGGCTGGCACTGGGGCAGGGCAGAGTGCTTTGTTTGCGCTCGGGCAAGGCAGCAAGCTAGGTTGGAACTTGGGCAGGGCAGCAAGCTAGATTGGCACTGCAGCATGGCAGCAAGGTAGGTTGCCACTGGGGCAGGGCAGCAAGCATGGTTGGCACTGGGGCAAGGCAGCAAGCTAGTTTCCCACTGGGGCAGAGCAGCAAGCTAGGTTGGCACTGCAGGAGGGCAGCAAGCTAGGTTGGCAATTGGGCAGAGCAGCAAGGTAGATTGGCTCTGCAGCAGGGCAGCAAGCTAGGTTGGCACTGGGGCAAGGCAGCAAGCTAGGTTGGCTCAGGATCAAGGCAGCAAGCTAGGCTGGCACTGGGGCAAGGCAGCAAGCTAGGCTCGCACTTGAGCAGGGCAGCAAGCTAGGCTGGAACTTGAGCAGGGCAGCAAGATAGGTTGGCACTGGGGCAGGGCAGCAAGCTAGGTAGGCAATGGGGCAGGGCAGCAAGCTTCGTTGGACTGGGTTGGCATTGGGGAAGGGCAGCAAGCTAGGTTGGGACTGTAGCAGGGCTGCAAGCTAGGTTGGCACTGGGACAGGGCAGCAAGCAAGGTTGGCACTGGAGCAGTGCAGCAAGCTAGGCTGGCACTGGAGCAGGGCAGCAAGCTTTGTTGGCACTGGGGCAGGGCAGCAAGCTAGACTGGCAATGGAGCAGGGCAGCAAGCTTGGTTGACACTGGGGCACTGCAGCTGCATAGGTTGGCACTGTGGCATGGGAGCAAGAAAGGATGGCGGTTGAGCAGGGCAGTAAGCTTGGCTTGCACTGCGGCAGGTCATGAAGATTGGGTGGCACTGGGGCAGGACAGCCAGCTAGGTTGGCACTGGGGCAGGGCAGCAAGCTAGGTTAGCACTGGTGCAAAGCAGCAAGGTAGGTTGTCACTGGGGCAGGGCAGTAAGCTATGTTTTCATTGGACCAGAGAAGCAAGTTTGGTTGACAATGGGGCAGGGCAACAAGCTAGGTTCGCACTGGTGCAGGGTAGCAAGCAATGTTGGCACTGGGGCAGGGCAGGAAGCTAGGCTGGCACTGGAGCAGGGCATAAAGCTAGGCTGGCAATATGGCAAGGCAGCAAGGTAGGTTGGCACTGGGTCATGGCAGCAAGCTAGGTTGGCACTGCAGCAGAGCAGCAAGCTTGGATGGCACTCGGGCTGGGCAGCAAGCTAGGTTCGCACTGGAGCAGGGCAGAAAACAAGGCTCTCACTGGAACAGGGCAGCAAGCTAGGCTGGTACTAGAGCAGGGCAGCAAGCTAGGCTTGCACTGAATCAGGACAGCATGCTTGGTTGGCACTGGGGCAGTGCACCAAGCTAGGTTTTCACTCGAGCACAGGAGAAAGCTATGTTGGAAATAGGGCAGGGCAGCAAGCTAGGTTAGCACTGGAGCAGAGCAGCAAGCTTGGTTGGCACTGGGGCTGGGCAGCTACCTAGGTTGGCACTGGAGCACGGCAGAAAGCAAGGCTGGCACTGGAGCAGGGCAGCAAGCTAGGTTGGCACTGGAGCAGAGCAGCAAGCTTGGTTGGCACTGGTGCTGGGCAGCTACCTAGGTTGGCACTGGAGCACGGCAGAAAGCAAGGCTGGCACTGGAGCAGGGCAGCAAGCTAGGTTGGCACTGGAGCAGAGCAGCAACCTTGGTTGGCACTGGTGCTGGGCAGCAACCTAGGTTGGCACTGGAGCACGGCAGAAAGCAAGGCTGGCACTGGAGCAGGGCAGCAAGCTAGGTTGGCACTGAAGCAGAGCAGCAAGCTTGGTTGGCACTGGGGCTGGGCAGCTACCTAGGTTGGCACTGGAGCAGGGCGGAAAGCAAGGCTGGCACTGGAGCAGGGCAGCAAGCTTGGTTGGTGCTAGGGCAGGGCACCAAGGTAGGTTGGCAATGGGTCAGGGCAGCAAGCTAGGTTGGCACTGGAACAGGGCAGCAATCTAGGATGGCACTTGAGCAGGGCAGCAAGCAAGGTTATCACTGGGACAGGGCAGCAAGGTACTTTGGCACTGGGTCAGTGCAGGAAGCTAGATTGCCACTGGAGCAGGCCAGCAAGCTAGGTTGGCACTGGAACAGGGCAGCAAGCTAGCCAGGCACTGGAGCATGGCAGCAAGCTAATGTAGCACTGGGGCAGGTCAGCAAGCTAGGTTGGCACTGGGTCAGAGCAGAAAGCTAGATTGACACTATGGCAGGACAGCAAACTAGGTTGGCACTGGAGCAGAGCAGCAAGCTACGTTCGCACTTGGGCAGGGCAGCAAGCTAGGCTTTCACTGAAGCAGGACAGCAAGCTTGGTTGGCACTGGGGCAGGACAGCAAGATAGGTTGGCACTGGAGCAGGGCAGAATGCTAGGCACTCACTGGCGCATGGCAGCAATCTTGGTTGGCACTGGGGCAGGGCAGCAAGCTAGGTTGGCACTGGGGCAGGGCAACAAGGTAGGTTTGCACGGGGGAAGAACAGCAAGCTAGGTTGGCACTGGAGCAAGGCAGCAAGCTTGCCTGGCACTAGGGCAACGCAGCAAGCTAGGTTTTCAATGGGGCAGGGCAGCAAGCTAGGCTGGTATTGGGGCAGGGCAGCAAGCTTTGTTGGCGCTGGGGCAGGGCAGCAAGCTAGGTTGGCAATGGGGCAGAGCAGCAAGCTAGGTTACCACTGTGGCAGGGCAGCAAGGTAGGTTGGCACTGGGTCAGGGCAGCTAGCTAGGTTGGCACTGGAGCAGGACAGCAAGCTTGGTTGGCACTGGGGCAGGGCAGCAAGCTAGGTTGGCACTGGGGCAGTGCAGCAAGCTAAGCTGGCACTGCATCAGGGCAGCAAGGTAGGTTGGCACTGTGGCAGGGCAGCAAGGTAGGTTGGCACTGTGGCAGGACAGCAAGGTAGGTTGGCACTGTGGCAGGGCAGCAAGCTAGGCTGGCAGTGGAGCAAAGCAGCAAGCTTGGTTGGCACTGAGGAAGGGCAGCAACCTAGGTTGGCACTTGGGCAGGGCAGCTAGGTAGGCTGCCATTGGGTCAGGGCAGCAAGTTAGATTGGCACTGGAGCAGGGCAGCAAGCTACGTTGGCACTGGGGCATGGCAGCAAGCTAGGTTTGCACTGGAACAGGGCAGCAAGCTAAGCAGGCACTGGAGCATGGCAGCAAGGTAAGGTGGCACTGGCGCAGGTCAGCAAGCTACGTTGGCACTGTGGCAGGGCAGAAAGCTTGGGTGGCACTGGAGCAGGGCAGCAAGCTAGGCTTGCACTGAAGCAAGACAGCAAGCTCGGTTGGCACTGGGGTAGGGCAGAATGCTAGCTTGGCAATGGAGCAGGGCAGAAAGCTAGGGTGGCACTCTAGCAGGGCAGCAAACTTGGTTGGCACTGTAGCAGGGCAGCAAGCTAGGGTCGCCCTGGGGCAGTGCAGCAAGCTAGGTTGGCACTGGGACAGAACAGCAAGCTAGGTTGGCAAAGGGCCAGGGCAACAAGCTAATTTAGCAATGGGACAGGGCAACAAGGAAGGTTGGCACAGGGTCAGGGTAGGAAGCGAGGTTGGCACTTGAGCAAGGCAGCAAGCTAGGCAGGCACTGGAGCAGAGCAGCAAGCTTTCTTGGCACTGGGGCATCGTAGCAAGCTAGGTTGGCACTGGGGCAGGGCAGCAAGCTAGGTTAGCACTAGGGCAGGGCAGCAAGGTAGGTTGGCACTGGGTCAGGGCAGCAAGCTACGTTGGCACTGGAGCAGAGCAGCAAGCTTGGTTGGCACATGGGCAGAGCTGCAAGCTAGGTTGGCACTGGCGCAGGGCAGCAAGCTAGGCTCGTCCTGGAGCAGGGCAGCAAGCTTAATTGGCTCTATGGCAAGGCAGCAAGCTAGGTTGGCACTGGGGCAGGGCAGCAAGCTAGGCTGGCAATGGGGCAGGACAGCAAGGTTGGTTGGCACTGGGGCAGTGCAGGAAGCTAGGCTGGCACTGCTTCAATGCAGCAAGGTAGGTTGGCACTGGGGCAGGGCAGAAACCTTGGTTGGCATGGAACAGGGCAGCAAGCTAGGCTTGCACTCGAGCAGGGCAGCAAGCTTGGTTGGCGCTGGGGATGGGCAGCAAGCTAGGTTGGCACTGGGGCAGGGCAGCAATGTAGGCTGGCACTGGGGCAGGGCAGCAAGCTTGGTTGGCGCTGAGGTAGGGCAGCATGCTAGATTGGCAGTGGGGCAGGGCAGCAAGCTAGGTTTCCACTGCAGAAAGGCAGCAGGCTAGGTTGGCACTGGGGCAGAGCAGCAAGCTTGGTTGGTACTGGGGTAAGGCAGGAAGCTAGTTTGGCACTGGTGCAGGGCACCAAGCTAGGTTGGCACTGCATCATGGCAGCAAGCTAGGCTGGCACTGGGAAAGCGCAGCAAGCTAGATTGGTACTGCAGCAGGGCAGCAAGGAAGGATGGCACTGGGGCAGGGCAGCAAACTAAGTTGACACTGGAGCATCGCAGTAAGCTAGGCTGTCACTGGGGCAGGGCAGCAAGCTAGGCTCACACTGGAGCAGGGCAGCAAGCTAGGGTGGCACTAGTGCAGGGGAGCAAGCTATGTTGGCACTGGGGCAAGGGAACAGGCTTGGATGGCACTTGAGCATGGCAGCAAGCTAGGTTGGCACTTGAGCAGGGCAGCAAGCTAGGTTTTCACTGGGAAAGGGCAGAAAGCTAAGCTGGCTCAGGAGCATGGCAGAAAGCTAGGCTGGCACTGGAGCACGGCAGAAAGCTAGACTAGCACTGGAGCGTGGCAGCAAGCTTTGTTGGCACTAGGGCACGGCAGCCATCTAGGTTGGCACTGGGGCCGGGCAGCATGCTAGGTTGGCACTGGAGCAATGCAGCAAGCTTGGTTGGCACTAGGGCAGTTCAGCAAGCTAAGTTTTCACTTGAGCAGCGCAGCAAGCTACGTTGGCAATGTGGCAGGGCAGCAAGCTAAGTTGGCACTGGGGCAGGGCAACGAGCTAGGCTGGCACTGGAGCAGAACAGCAAGCTTTGCTGGCACTGGAGCATGGCAGCAAGCTTTCTTGGCACTGGGGCAGGGCAGCAAGCTAGGTTCGCACTGGTGGAGGGCAGCAAGCTAGGTTTTAACTGGAGCAGGGCAGCAAGCTTGGTTGACACTGGGGCAGTGCAGCAAGCTAGGGTTTCACTGGGGCAGCGCAGCAAGCTAGGCTGTCACTCTGACAGGTCTTGGTTGGCGCTGGGGTAAGGCAGCAAGCTAGGTTGGAACTGGGGCAGGGCAGCAAGGTAGACTGGCACTGGGGCAGCGGAGCAAGCTTGGTTGGTGCTGGAGTAGGGCAGCAAGCTAGGTTGGCAGTGGGGCAGGGCAGCAAGCTAGGTTTTCACTGCAGCAAGGCAGCAAGCTATGTTGGCACTGGGGCAGAGCGGCAAGCTTGGTTGGCACTGGGGTAAGGCAGCTAGCTAGTTTGGCACTGGGGCAGGGCACCAAGCTAGGTTGGCACTGTGACACGGCAATAAGCTAGATTGGCACTGCAGCAAGGCAGCAAGGTAGGTTGACACATGGGCAGGACAGCAAGCTAAGTTGGCACTGGAGCATAGCAGCAAGCTGGGCTGGCACTGGAGCTGGGTAGCAAGCTAGGCTGGCACTTAAGCAGGGCAGCAAGCTAGGTTGGCACTGGAGCAGGTCAGCAAGCTAGGTTGGCACTGAGACAGGGCAGCAAGCTAAATTGGCACTGCAGCAGGGCAGCAAGGTAGGTTGGCACCAGGGCAGGGCAGCAAGCTAAGTTGTCACTGGAGCATGGCAGCAAGCTAGGTTGGCACTGGGGCAGGGGAGCAAGCTAGGCTCACACTGGAGCAGGGCAGCAAGCTAAGCTCAAACTGGAGCAGGGCAGGAAACTAAGCTCGCAATGGGGTAGGGCAGCAACATAGGTTCGCACTGGCGCAGTGCAGCAAGCTATGATGGCACTGGGGTTGGGCAGCAAGTTACGTTCGGAATGGGGCAGGGCAGCAACCTATGTTCGCACTGGGGTACGACAGCAAGCTAGCATTGCAATGGGGCAGGACAGTAAGGTAGCTTAGCACAGGGGCAGGGCAGCAAAGTAGGTTGGCAATAAGGTAGGGAAGCAAGCTAGGTTGGCACTGGGGAAGGGCACCAAACTAGGTTGCCACTGGGGTAGGGCAGCAACCTAGGTTCGCACTAGCGCAGGCCATCAAGCTAGGACTGCACTGGGGTAGGGCAGCAACTAAGTTGGAAGTGGGGCAGTGCAGTAAGCTAGGTTGGCACTGGGGCAGGGGAGAAAGCTAGATTAGCACTGGGGCAGGTCAGCAAGGTAGGTTGGCAGTGGGACAAGACAGCAAGGTAGGATGGCACCGGGCAAGTCAGCAAATTAGGTTGGCACTGCAGCAGGGCAGCAAGCTAGGCTGACACTGAAGCAGGACAGCAAGCTAGGTTGGCACTGGAGCAGGTCAGCAAGCTAGGTTGGCACTGAGACAGGGCAGCAAGCTAAATTGGCACTGCAGCAGGGCAGCAACGTAGGTTGGCACCAGGGCAGGGCAGCAAGCTAAGTTGTCACTGGAGCATGGCAGCAAGCTAGGTTGGCACTGGGGCAGGGGAGCAAGCTAGGCTCACACTGGAGCAGGGCAGCAAGCTAAGCTCAAACTGGAGCAGGGCAGGAAACTAAGCTCGCAATGGGGTAGGGCAGCAACATAGGTTCGCACTGGCGCAGTGCAGCAAGCTATGATGGCACTGGGGTTGGGCAGCAAGTTACGTTCGGAATGGGGCAGGGCAGCAACCTATGTTCGCACTGGGGTACGACAGCAAGCTAGCATTGCAATGGGGCAGGACAGTAAGGTAGCTTAGCACAGGGGCAGGGCAGCAAAGTAGGTTGGCAATAGGGTAGGGAAGCAAGCTAGGTTGGCACTGGGGAAGGGTACCAAACTAGGTTGCCACTGGGGTAGGGCAGCAACCTAGGTTCGCACTAGCGCAGGCCATCAAGCTAGGACGGCACTGGGGTAGGGCAGCAACTAGGTTGGAAGTGGGGCAGTGCAGTAAGCTAGGTTGGCACTGGGGCAGGGGAGAAAGCTAGATTAGCACTGGGGCAGGTCAGCAAGGTAGGTTGGCAGTGGGACAAGACAGCAAGGTAGGATGGCACCGGGCAAGTCAGCAAATTAGGTTGGCACTGCAGCAGGGCAGCAAGCTAGGCTGACACTGAAGCAGGACAGCAAGCTTGGTTGGCACTGGAGCAGGGCAGAAAGCTTGGCTTGCACCCGAGCAGGGCAGCAAGCTTGGTTGGCACTTGGGCAGGGCAGCAAGCCAGGGTGGATCTTGGGCAGTGCAGCAAGCTTGGTTGGCACTGGAGCAGGGCAGCAAGCTAGGATGGCACTGGGGTAGGGCAGCAACTAGGTTGGCAGTGGGACAGTGCAGTAAGCTAGGTTGGCAATGTGGCAGGGGAGAAAGCTAGATTAGCACTGGGGCAGGTCAGCAAGGTAGGTTGGCAGTGGGACAAGACAGCAAGGTAGGATGGCACCGGGCAAGTCAGCAAATTAGGTTGGCACTGCAGCAGGGCAGCAAGCTAGGCTGACACTGAAGCAGGACAGCAAGCTTGGTTGGCACTGGAGCAGGGCAGAAAGCTTGGCTTGCACCCGAGCAGGGCAGCAAGCTTGGTTGGCACTTGGGCAGGGCAGCAAGCCAGGGTGGATCTTGGGCAGTGCAGCAAGCTTGGTTGGCACTGGAGCAGGGCAGCAAGCTAGGATGGCACTGGGGTAGGGCAGCAACTAGGTTGGCAGTGGGACAGTGCAGTAAGCTAGGTTGGCAATGGGGCAGGGGAGAAAGCTAGATTAGCACTGGGGCAGGTCAACAAGGTAGGTTGGCAGTGGGACAAGACAGCAAGGTAGGATTGCGCTAGAGCAGGGCAGAAAGCTAGGCCGGCACTGGAGCAGGGCAGCAAACTAGGCTGACGCTGAAGCAGGACAGCATGCTTGGTTGGCACTGGAGCAGGGCAGAAAGCTTGGCTGGTACCAGAGCAGGGCAGCAAGTTTGGTTGGCACTTGGGCAGGGCAGCAAGCCAGGGTGGCACTTGGGCAGTGCAGCAAGCTTGGTTGGCACTGGAGCAGGGCAGAAAGCTTGGCTGGCACCAGAGCAGGGCAGCAAGTTTGGTTGGCACTTGGGCAGGGCAGCAAGCCAGGGTGGCACTTGGGCAGTGCAGCAAGCTTGGTTGGCACTGGAGCAGGGCAGCAAGCTAGGGTGGCACTGGGGCAGGTCAGCAAGCTAGATTGAAACTGGGGCAGAGCAGAAATCTAGGTTGGCAGTGGGGCAGGGCAGCAAACTAGGTTGGCACCGGAGCAGTGCAGCAAGCTAGGTTTGCACTGAAGCAGGACAGCAAGCTTGGTTGGCACTGGAGCAGGGCAGAAAGCTAGGCTGGCACCCGAGCACGGCAGCAAGCTTGGTTGGCACTTGGTCAGAACAGAGAGCTAGGCTGGCACTGGAGCAGGGTAGCAAGCTTGGTTGGCACTGGCACGACAGCAAACTAGGTTGGCACAGGAACAAAACAGCAAGCTAGGTAGGCAATGGGGCATGGCAGCAAGGTAGGTTGGCACAAGGGCAGAGCAGCAAGGTAGGTTGGCACTTGAGCAGGGCAGCAACCTAAGTTGGCACTGGGGTAGGGCAGCAACCTAGGCTCGCACTGGCGCAGAGCAGCAAGGTAGGACGGCACTGATGTAGGGCAGAAAGCTAGGTTGGCACTTGGGCAGGGCAGCAACCTAGGATGGCACTGGGACAGGACAGCAAGCTAGGCTGGCTCTGGGGCAGGCAGCAAGCTAGAGTAACACTGGGGCAGGGCAGCAAGGTAGGTTGGCACTATAGCAGGGCAGAAAGGTAGGTTGGCAATAGGGAAGGGTAGCAAGCTAGGTTGGCGCTGGGGAAAGGCAGCAAACTATGTTTGCACTATAGCACGGCAGCAAACGAGGTTGGCACTGGGGTAGGGCAGCAACCTAGGTTCGAACTGGGCCAGGGCAGCAAGCTAGAATGGCACTGGTGTTGGGCAGCTAGTTAGGTTGGCAGTTGTGCAGGGCAATAAGCTAGGTTGGCTCTGTGGCAGGGCAGCGAGCTAGGTTAGCACTGGGGCTGTTCAGCAAGCTAGGTTGGCAGTGTTGAAGGAAAGCAAGCTAGGATGGCACCGGGGCGGGTTAGAAAACCAGGTTAGCACTGGGGCAGGGCAGCAAGCTAGGTTCGCACTGGGGCATGGCAACAAGCCAGGCTGCCACTTGGACAGGGCAGCAAGCTAGCTTGGTACTAGGCTGGGAATGGAGCAGGGGACCAAGATAAGTTGGCACTGGGGCAGGGTTGCAAACTAGGTTGGCACTGGGGTAGGGCAGCAACCTAGGTTCGCACTGGGGCAAGGCAGCAAGCTAGGATGGCACTGGGGTAGGGCAGCAAGCTTGGTTGGTTTTGGGGGAGGGCAGCAAGCTAGGCTGCCACTGTGACAGGGCAGCAAACTAGGTTGGCAATGGGGCAGGGTAGCAAGCTAGGTTGGCACTGGGATGGGGCAGCAAGCTTGGTTGGTATTGGGGGAGTGCTGCAAGCTAGGTTGGCACTGGGGCAGGGCAGCAAACTAGGATGGCACTGGGGCAGTGTAGCAAACTAGGATGGCACTTGGGCAGTGTAGCAAGCTAGGATGGCACTGGGGCAGCGAAGCAAGCTAGGTTGGCACTGGGGCAGGGCAGCAAACTAGGTTGGCACTGGGGCAGGGTAGCAAACTAGGATGGCACTGGGGCAGTGTAGCAAACTAGGATGGCACTGGGGCAGTGTAGCAAGCTAGGATGGCACTGGGGCAGGGAAGCAAGCTAGGTTGGCACTGGGGCAGGGCAGCAAACTAGGTTGGCACTGGGGCAGGGTAGCAAGCTAGCTTGGCACTGGGGTAGGGCAGCAAGCTTGGTTGGTATTGGGGCAGGACAGCAAGCTAGGCTGGGAATGGAGCAGGGCAGCAAGGTAGGTTGGCACTGTGGTAGGGCAGAAAGCTAGGTTGGCACTGGGGCAGGGGAGCAAGCTAAGTTGGCACTGGGGTAGGGCAGCAACTTAGGTTCGCACTGGGGCAAGGCAGCAAGCTAGGATGGCACTTTGGTAGGGCAGCAAGCTTCGTTGGTATTGGGGGAGGGCAGCAAGCTATGCTGGCACTGGGGCAGGGCAGCAAACTAGGTTGGCACTGGGGCAGGGTAGCAAGCTAGCTTGGCACTGGGGTAGGGCAGCAAGCTTGGTTGGTATTGGTGGAGGGCTGCAAGCTAGCTTGGCACTGGGGTAGGGCAGCAAGCTTGGTTGGTATTGGTGGAGGGCTGCAAGCTAGGTTGGCACGGGGGCAGGACAGCAAACTAGGTTGGCACTGGGGAAGTGTTGCAAGCTAGGTTGGCACTGGGACAGGGCAGCAGCTAGGTTGGCACTGGGGCAGGGCAGCAAACTAGGTTGGCACTGGGGCAGGGTAGCAAGCTAGGTTGGCACTGGGGCAGAGCAGGAAACTAGGTTGGCACTGGGAGGGTAGCAAGTTAGGTTTACATTGGGGTACAGCAGGAAACTAGGTTGGCACTGGGGCAGGGCAGCAAACTAGGTTAGTACTGGGGCTTGGCAGCAAGCTAGGTTGCCACTGGGGCAGGGCAGCAAGCTAGGCTGGCACTGGGTCAGAGGAGCAAGCTAGGTTGGCACTGGGGCAGAGCTGAAAACTAGGTTGGCACTGGGGTACGGCAGCAATCTAGGTTGGCACTGGGGTCGGTCAGCAACCTAGGTTCGCTCTGGGGCAGGGCAGCAAGCTAGGATGGCACTAGGGTTGGGCAGCAGGCTAGGTTGGCACTGGGGCAGGACAGCAAGCTAGGCTTGCACTGGGGCAGGGCAGCAAGCTAGAATGGCACTAGGGTTGGGCAGCAGGCTAGGTTGGCACTGGAGCAGGGCAGCATGCTAGGTTGGAACTGGGGCTGGGCAGCAAGCTAGGTTGGCACTGGGGTAAGGCTGCAAGCTAGGTTGGCACTGGGGCAGGGCAGCAAGCTCGGTTCACGCTGGGGTAAGGCAGCAAGCTAGGTTGGCACTGGAGCAGGGCAGCAAACTAGGTTGGCACTGGAGCAGGGCAGCAAGGTAGGCTGGCACTGGGGCAGGGCAACAAGCTAGGTTGGCACTGGGGCAGGGCAGCAAGCTCGGTTCACGCTGGGGCAAGGCAGCAAGCTAGGTTGGCACTGGAGCAAGGCAGCAAGCTAGGTTGGCACTGGAGCAGGGCAGCAAGCTAGGCTGGCACTGGGGCAAGTCAGCAAGCTAGTTTGAAATCAGACATCAGAGCGTGAACACGTCACAAATCTCCAGCTGAGAACAAACAAAATAATTACTTTGTGCGGTAAACTTTGAAATATTGTCAATCTCCACTAGGGAAACTAGTGTTAAAAAGAAATATTGGATGTACACTCCTTTGCGGTAAACTGTAAACTTCTACGGCAACCCGAAGGCTAATCCAGGGAGAAGCTGCTGGGATTCTTGCTGTTAAATGATATGTACAGCTTGTCATATGTTTATTGTCATCCCGGGAAGTGTACTTATCTAACTTGTTCCTCTACACCATGTTAATGCAAACAACAAATGTAAGAATACATTGCTGTAATACCTAGTGAAGATGAAAATGAACTTTATTAGTAGGAATCATGGTTCTATTCGGAACAAAACGTTATAAGTCTGTTATTCATTCTCCAAGGTGCAGGTTATTTATATATAATAGTAAGATCCGTCTAAATATGTATATTTATACACCATAGAGAGGTTAGCACAGGCTTATAGTTGAGCTGTAAAAATGCTAGCCCCTTCTCATAAAAGCTCTTGTACAAAACTGTCTGGAAACACTACTGCAAACCCGACACTATCAGAGGGTTTAGAACCATCTCTGTGCACTGAAATGGCTTGAGAATGAGACCGCAAATGGTAGAGAAAAGCGGCAACTAGAAACCGCTGTAGCATAACAATGAAGAAAAACATGCAAGAACTATCGGAACCTCCCAGGGGGGTAAGAGGAGAGTTAGATGTTATATGAACATATAAAGAAGTCAACGTCAAGGGAGCAACGTGAAGAACAAGTGAAGACGAAGAGAAAAGTGACTGTGTAAACAAATAATGGACCTCTAGCAATGTCTGTTACTATCCTATATATATATATAAGGATCGTGAAGGTCATGAGAGCGGACAAAATAACGGAGGCAATGGACATCACGACGAGCTTCCAGTAAATATTGTTTTTTTGTGAACTGTAGCTGTACCGTTCCTAAATAATAACAGATTTCTCATCTTTTAACTCGATACCTCATCTTCATATCAAGTCGTGTTAAGATAAGTGCCTTAATGACAGTGAGGGCTTCTGTTCTATTTTCTTTCCTTTGAGGCATTCACTCGGACGAGCTTCTTGAAGTACCTTCAGAGACACATACCATGAACTCTCCATCCAAGGAGGTACTCGGGATGACTATGAACAGGCAAATTACCTGAGAGGGGAGTAAAAGGTGTGAATTCCTAAGGACTGGTAAGACTTCCACCACAAGAGTACTGATAGGATCAAGGTTTCTTGATTTCATCGGTATGACGAAATGCATCGTTCACACATCTCTTGGATATCCAAGATATGTGATACTAAGCTCAATCAGGAAGCTGATATACGTTCGTAGACGTGCTTTGTTATTTATCCAGCCTCCTCTAGCACTTGTATAATGCCTTGGTTTAAGCACTCATTATATAAGCATTTAAGTCATTATGGCACTTGAAGGTTCTTTAACCGTGTGGAAAATACGCAACATGTGCTGTTCTGTTAAACCTGATGGATTTAGAAGTTCCCAGATGGATCACAGATACTGTTGAGCCGTCCGGGCAGCTGACCTCGGCAACATTTACGACAGATTCGTTAAAAAAAAATAAAGTTAAATGCAGTGCGAAAATAAAGGTTAGTTTATTATATTCAAGGACCTAGAAAATGTGTCTGAGGCCAGAGAACCATAGTCATACATATACAAGCTCCATGATCATGCAGGATAATGCACTATGTTCTCCCTACCTTGGATATTAAGTCGTAGAACTTTGTAAAATCATGGAGGGTGAATGAAGGGTGCCTTTGCATATTGTAGTATTAATATGGTTCCAGTATATGCGGAAGCCTGAATGGAAGGTATGTGTGTATGTAACATTACCCTCAGGTCTGCCTGACTTACTTGTGACGGCGTTGGGCGACAACAGTGGTATGCAGGCTCGTGAGACCTTTCAGTATCCTCTACGGTGAAATCGACCCAGAAGCACTGACATGACGCACTCAAATCTTGTCATGTCATGCACTCACTAAACTGCGAAGAGATATGTTTAGGTGACAGATATATCACTCTCATGACAATCAGCTAATACACTGAGGATACGATTAGATAGCACCACTAATTGGTAAAATCCACGTACACTAAAAACTTAGATGAAATTCTGTACTCGGACGATCCACGCAAATGATGATATTCTCATTATACACAGTGCCTTACTAAAAGAGCCATGAAGTCATGTAATATCCACAACATAAATATTCTGACTCATTAAAACGTATTAATACGATTGCAAAGAAGTCTGGGAATGGGTGCAGCAAGTGTGTTCTAAAACTAACTTACCATTGGGTTCAAGTCCCACCAGTTTAACGATGTGATAAATATTCTCTTTACATGATACCCCTCAATAACTTACATTGATGATTACTCTCATGGGACTTGCATTAATAATGAACCCAAGTCATCATTCTCTGATGACTTATTCATGTGATATACACATCATGAACTCGGCTGTTACCAGTAATATACTCAGCAGATCCTTCCAATCATTTGCTATACCCCAACCAGCTGGTAAATTCCACCTGGCTGCTACACTACAGCCAGCTGCTTCACTCCAGCCAGCTGCTACACTCCAGCCAGCTTCTACACTCCAACCAGCTGCTACACTCCAACCAGCTGCTACACTCCAACCAGCTGCTACACTCCAGCCAGCTTCTACACTCCAGCCAGCTGCTACACTCACATAAACTGCTAGTATTGCTTGGAGATACACTGATATCAAGATTTACTGGGTACACCCCCAACATACCTATACGGGGTTTCGAGGGTGAATGCTCCGCGGCCCGGTCCATGACTAGGCTCGCGGCGGATAAGGGCTTGATCAACCAGGATGTTACAGCTAGCTGCACGCAGACTGACGTACAAACCACAGGAACTGATTTTAGGCGCCTGTCCAGCTCCCTTTTCAAGACAATCAAGGGTCTATTGGTAATCCCCCGTACGTGCGCTGGGAGGAAGTTGAACTTATTGAGTTGTTTCTTAGCGTGCTCATGGCGCTCCTCTTTATCACTGAGGGGATGTTGCACTGCCAGCCAAGTCTTTTGTTTTTATAGGGAGTGATTTTCGTGTGCAAGTTTAGTACTAATCTCTCTAGGATTTTCCAAGTGTATATTATCATGCATCTTTCTCTCCTGCATTCCAGGGAATACAAATCAAGGGACTTCAACCTTTTCCAGTAATTTTGGTGCTTTATCGTACTTTTGCGTGCCGTGAAAGTTATTTGTACCTTCTTCAGCTCAATTTCTCCAGCCTTGAAGGGGACACTTAGTGTACAGCAGTATTCCAGCCTAAAGAAAACAAGCGATTTGAAGAGAATCATCATAGGCTTTGCAGCCCTAGTTTTGAAGGTTCTCATCATTCATTCTACCATTTTTCTAGCAGATGAAGTAAATACATTGTTGTGGTCTTTGAAGATGAGATCCTCTGACATTATTACTCCCAGATCTTTCACGTTAGTTTTCGCTCTATTGTGTGGTTAGAATTTGTTTTATATTTTGATAAAATTTTAGTTTCCTCAAGTTCTCCACATCTGAGTAGCTTAATTTTTTTTCCATTGTACTTCATATCGTTTTCTGCAGCCCATTTAAAGATTTCTTTGATGTCCTCTTGTTTTGCCGCTTGTTATGCTGGGTATTTCGGGCAAATTAGGTCAGTTTGTCCCAGGATGCGACCCACACCAGTCGACTAACACCCAGGTACCAATTTTATACTGATGGGTGAACATGGACAGCAGGCGTTCTGTGGAAACACGTCCCTAATGTTTACCAGCCTTACCGGAGATTCGAACTTCGGACTACAGTGTGTGAGCTGAGACGCTAGGGATCGAGCTAGGACGAGAATGAGGAACAAGATGCGAGTGAGTACTGTGTCTTGTGGAACAGATTTTTACATTGTAGCTGCCTCTGACGGCTACAGTGTTCCATTTGTTAGGAAGTTACAGATTCATCTACCAACTTTTTCTGCTATTTCTTTGTCACTCATTTTGTGCGATGTTACACCATGGTCGCACTTGTAGATGGCTTTAGCAAAGTCTGTGTATATTACATCTGCATTGTGTTTATCCTCTAAATCATCCAAGACCTTGTCATAGTGGTCCAGCGGCTGGAACAGCCAGGAGCAACCTGCTCTAAACCCGTATTGCCCGGGGTTGGGTAATTGACGGGTATCTAGGTAGTTGACGATCTTACTTCTTAGAACCCTTTCAAAGATTTTTATGGAAGGAGATGTTAGTGCTATCGGTCTGTAGTTCTTTGCAATTGCTTTACTGCCATCTTTGTGGTGTGAGGCTATGTCTGTTGTTTTTAGTGAGTGTGGGATGACCCCTGTGTCACCTCTCGGCTTAGATCAATGACTCACCTAGTTAGGTCAGGTCACATCCACTTAAGGAAGGGGCACGGCATCAGACCTATTAGCACAAGCTAGTCAGGTCCGGCTCACACTCACCCGCATCCACTCATGTATTTATCTAACTTATTTTTAAAAGGACACAACGTCTTAGCTTCGACGACGGTACTCGAAAGTTTGTTTCACCAGTGATTTCCTATATTTTTAGCACGCTATTTACATTCCCTTTATTTATTCCTGTTTTCCATTTATATGCCTCAATCACATCCCCCTAATTCTATGCCTTTCTAGAAACTGCAGATTCAGGGCCCTCGGTCTGTCCTCATAGGGAAGACTTTTGATACATAAGATCAAATTTGTCATCCTCTTTTGTACGTTTTCCAGTGCATCTATATCCATTCCGGAATGCAGTGACCAACACTGTGCAGCATAATCTAAATGAAAGCTATATAGAGTTGAAGAACAATCTTAGGATTTCTATTATTTATGCTCTTTGATATGAAGCGAAGAATTCTGTTCGCTTTATTGCGAACACTTATGCTCTGTTGTCTTAGTCTTAGATTACTGTTAAAGAGAACTCCCAAATCTTAATCGCAATTAGTAATATTAAGATCTACATTATTTGCTTTATATGTGGTATGGGTTTTTTGTCAATATGGGATTTTTGTCTATATGGGGTTTTTGTCTATATTAAACTGCATCTGTCACTTCTCCGACCACTGCATCAGTCTATTCAAATCTTTCTGGAGTGCTCTAATGTCCTCGTTAGAATGAATTAGGCGGCCTATTTTGATGTCATCATCAAACTTGCTTATGTCGCTACTTATTCCCTCATCTGTGAAGTTTACATAAATTGTGAACAACAAAGGACGCAGCACTGACCCCTGTGGAACACCACTCGTGATGCTTCCCTCCTCTGATTTCTCCCCATTGATGCAAACTCTTTGTTGTCTGTCAACCACGCCACTACCCGGGAAAAAACTTCTATTCCTTGTGCCTTAATTTTCCTCAACAGTCTTTGATGTGGAACTCTATCAAAAGCCTTACTGAAGTCTATATACACAATAAAATATTCGTTGCCATGATCTACCTAATAAAATACCTTAGTGAAAAAAATTATTAAATTCGTAAGGCAGGAACTCCCCTTTGTAAAACCGTGTAGAGATTCATTAATCAATTTATATCCTTCAAGATGGCTACGAATTGCCTCAGGAATTATTGATTCGATACCTTTTCCCACTATTGAGGTTAGGCTTATTGGTCTAAAGTTTTCAGCTAAGGACCTGTCTCCTGCTTCGTAAATAGGTATTACGTTTGCCATTTTCCACTAGTCTGGCACTATGTCAGTGTGTTTACCAGGAGTTTGCCTGGAGAGGGTTTCGGGGGCTCAACGCCCCCGCGACTCGGTCTGAGACCAGGCCACGTGGTGGATCAGGGTCTGATCAACCAGGCTGTTACTGCTGGCCACACACAAACTGACGTAAGAACCACAGCCCGGTTGGTCACGTACTGATTTCAGGTGCCTGTCCAGTGCCTTCTTGAAGACAGCCAGGGGTCTATTGGTAATCCCCCTTATGTATGCTGAGAGGCAGTTGAACAGTCTTGGGCCCCGGACACATTTTATGTTGTCTTTCCGTGTACTCGCAGCGCCCCTGCTTTTCATTTGGTGAATGTTGCATCTAAAACCTAGTCTTCAGCTTTCATAGGGAGCGATTTTCGTGTATTGAAATGCTGAAAACACTAGCCAAAGGTTTGCTAAGTTCCTCTTTACATTCCTTTAAAACCTTTGCAAACAGTTCATCGGAGCCTGGGGATTTGTTAGGTCTTAATTTCTCTGTCTGAGGACCATGTCACTAGTTGCCCTAGTCATGCATAGTTTATCGTCCTGTTATACATAATTTATCATTTCTGGAATTTCGCTAGTATCTTTCTGTGTAAAAACTGAGAGGAAATAAGAGTTAAAAATTTGACACATTTAGTTATACGTCCTTATATTTCGTGCCGTGTAGGTAAAACTTGCGATTTTGGCTTAAATAGCAATGCTCATCTTGCCGAACAAGACAAGCTAAAATTTGTGCATGAAATAATTTCGCAAAAATCGTTCTGAATCTAAAGAAAAAAATGTTTCATTGAGTTTGTTTATTATTAAACTATTACCTGGAGAGAGTTCCGGGGGACAACGCCCCCGCGGCACGGTCTGTGACCAGGCCTCCTGGTGGATCAGAGCCTGATCAACCAGGCTGTTGCTGCTGGCTGCACGCAAACCAACGTACGAGCCACAGCCCGGCTGATCCGGAACTGACTTTAGGTGCTTGTCCAGTGCCAGCTTGAAGACTGCCAGGGGTCTGTTGGTAATCCCCCTTATGTGTGCTGGGAGGCAGTTGAACAGTCTCGGGCCCCTGACACTTATTGTATGGTCTCTTAACGTGCTAGTGACACCCCTGCTTTTCATTGGGGGGATGTTGCATCGTCTGCCAAGTCTTTTGCTTTCGTAGTGAGTGATTTTCGTGTGCAAGTTCGGTACTAGTCCCTCTAGGATTTTCCAGGTGTATATAATCATGTATCTCTCCCTCCTGCGTTCCAGGGAATACAGGTTTAGGAACCTCAAGCGCTCCCAATAATTGAGGTGTTTTATCTCCGTTATGCGCGCCGTGAAAGTTCTCTGTACATTTTCTAGGTCGGCAATTTCACCTGCCTTGAAAGGTGCTGTTAGTGTGCAGCAATATTCCAGCCTAGATAGAACAAGCGACCTGAAGAGTGTCATCATGGGCTTGGCCTCCCTAGTTTTGAAGGTTCTCATTATCCATCCTGTCATTTTTCTAGCAGATGCGATTGATACAATGTTATGGTCCTTGAAGGTGAGATCCTCCGACATGATCACTCCCAGGTCTTTGACGTTGGTGTTTCGCTCTATTTCGTGGCCAGAATTTGTTTTGTACTCTGATGAAGATTTAATTTCCTCATGTTTACCATATCTGAGTAATTGAAATTTCTCATCGTTGAACTTCATATTGTTTTCTGCAGCCCACTGAAAGATTTGGCTGATGTCCGCCTGGAGCTTTGCAGTGTCTGCAATGGAAGACACTGTCATGCAGATTCGGGTGTCATCTGCAAAGGAAGACACGGTGCTGTGGCTGACATCCTTGTCTATGTCGGATATGAGGATGAGGAACAAGATGGGAGCGAGTACTGTGCCTTGTGGAACAGAGCTTTTCGCCGTAGCTGCCTCGGACTTTACTCTGTTGACGACTACTCTCTGTGTTCTGTTAGTGAGGAAATTATAGATCCATCGACCGACTTTTCCTGTTATTCCTTTAGCACGCATTTTGTGCAATATTACGCCATGGTCACACTTGTCGAAGGCTTTTGCAAAGTCTGTATATATTACATCTGCATTCTTTTTGTCTTCTAGTGCATTTAGGACCTTGTCGACGTGATCCAATAGTTGAGACAGACAGGAGCGACCTGTTCTAAACCCATGTTGCCCTGGGTTGTGTAACTGATGGGTTTCTAGATGGGTGGTGATCTTGCTTCTTAGGACCCTTTCAAAGATTTTTATGATATGGGATGTTAGTGCTATTGGTCTGTAGTTCTTTGCTGTTGCTTTACTGCCCCCTTTGTGGAGTGGGGCTATGTCTGTTGCTTTTAGTAACTGTGGGACGACCCCCGTGTCCATGCTCCCTCTCCATAGGATGGAAAAGGCTCGTGATAGGAGCTTCTTGCAGTTCTTGATGAACACAGAGTTCCATGAGTCTGGCCCTGGGGCAGAGTGCATGGGCATGTCATTTATCGCCTGTTCGAAGTCATTTGGCGTCAGGATAACATCGGATAGGCTTGTGTTAATCAAATTTTGTGGCTCTCTCATAAAAAATTCATTTTGATCTTCGACTCTCAGTCTGGTTAGCGGCTCGCTAAAAACTGAGTCATATTGGGACTTGAGTAACTCACTCATTTCCTTGCTGTCATCTGTGTAGGACCCATCTTGTTTAAGTAGGGGCCAAATACTGGACGTTGTTCTCGATTTTGATTTGGCATAGGAGAAGAAATACTTTGGGTTTCTTTCGATTTCATTTATGGCTTTTAGTTCTTCCCGCGATTCCTGACTCCTAAAGGATTCTTTTAGCTTAAGTTCGATGCTTGCTATTTCTCTGACCAGTGTCTCCCTACGCATTTCAGATATATTGACCTCTTTTAGCCGCTCTGTTATTCTTTTCCGTCGCCTGTAAAGGGAGCGCATGTCTCTTTCTGTTTTACATCGAGTGCCACCGAGTTAATCTGTTCTAGGCATAAGTTGGGGTCTGTGTTGCTTAATATATCTTCCCAGCTTATATCGGTTAGGACTTGGTTTACTTGGTCCCACTTTATGTTTTTGGTATTGAAGTTGAATTTGGTGAATGCTCCCTCGTGACTAATCTCATTATATCGGTCTGGGGCTCCACGCATACATGACTGAACCTCAATTATGTTGTGATCTGAGTATATTGTTTTTGATATGGTGACATTTCTTATCAGATCATCATTGTTAGTGAAGATGAGGTCTAGTGTATTCTCCAGTCTAGTAGGCTCTATTATTTGCTGGTTTAAATTGAATTTTGTGCAGAGATTTAAAAGCTCGCGTGAGTGTGAGTTTTCATCAGAGCTGCCTCCTGGTGTTATTACTGCAACAATATTATTTGCTATATTCCTCCATTTTAGGTGCCTTAAGTTGAAATCCCCCAGGAGCAAGATGTTGGGAGCAGGAGCTGGAAGGTTTTCCAGACAGTGGTCAATTTTTAACAGCTGTTCCTGGAATTGCTGGGATGTTGCATCCGGAGGCTTGTAGACTACCACAATGACTAGGTTTTGGTTCTCGACCTTTACTGCTAAAACTTCCACTACATCATTTGAGGCATTTAGCAGTTCTGTGCAAACAAGTGACTCTGCAATGTACAGGCCAACCCCCCCCCCCTTTTGCCTGTTCACTCTGTCACATCTGTATAGGTTGTAACCTGGGATCCATATTTCGTTGTCCAAGTGATCCTTTATGTGGGTCTCAGTGAAAGCCGCGAACATTGCCTTTGCCTCTGCAAGCAGTCCACGGATGAAAGGTATTTTGTTGTTTGTTGCTGGCTTTAGACCCTGTATATTTGTAAAGAAGAATGTTATCAGACTGGTGGTATTGTTGGTACTGGGGGGGGAGGGTTCCGGCATTAGTATCTGTATCTGTTGGTTTGGAGTGGAGGCCATCGACTGTGGTTCCACTCCAGGAATGACTGGATTTGGTGTACGATTTCTGCCATTTCCTGCCAGTTTTTTTTCCTTCCTGGCACTAAAAAACCTCTCCCTCTTGAGTGGCTGTGGCTACCCAGGTTTTCCCATGGCCTGGATGTTTTGTATCTTTTTGTCCCCTTTAGATGGTATGCCTGGCAATTTAAGTTATAGCACAGTCTTTCCTGTACTGAAGAGGTACACAGTTCAGGGTGGAAAAGCTTACAGGAAGGGAGTTTGCATTTTCCTGTTGTCATATGGGCATGGCATTTTCTAGGGTGGTCATAGTTGCACGTCCCATCTGTTTTTCCACATTTCCCATGCCAGCAGATATCGAATGCATAGTATGTGCACAGGCTTGGTTTCCGTTTGCCTTGGGTTTCTGTGACTGTATTCCCTGTTGGTGCATGTTTCCCTGTCTTACTTCTATCCTCCCTAGCACCAACAATGGAGCCCCCACCAGTTGTTTTTGGTAATATATCCTCACTATTGCTAGTGGAGTCCTCTTGTTTGCTATTTCTTGCGGTATTTCTAGTTTGCAATATTGGTTTTATCTTATCTTTGACTACACTTGTTTCCCTACTATGGCTCCTGTCCCCTATGAGGTCATTTATATGTATTCCTTCCTGCGTATAATTCCCGACTACCTGGACAAAATCTCCAGCTTCACCATTACTGTCTCCCAGGACAGCATCTCCAGCTTCCCCATTACTGTCTCCCAGGACAGCATCTCCAGCTTCACCATTACTGTCTCCCAGGACAGCACCTCCAGCTTCACCATTACTGTCTCCCAGGACAGCACTTCCAGCTTCACCATTACTGTCTCCCAGGACAGCACCTCCAGCTTCACCATTACTGTCTCCCAGGACAGCACCTCCAGCTTTACCATTACTGTCTCCCAGGACAGCACCTCCAGCTTCACCATTACTGTCTCCCAGGACAGCACTATCAGCCCCCCATTTACTGACCACCAGGACATCATCTCCAGCCTTACAGTTTCTGACTACATGGCCAGTATCAAGGGCAGTACCATTCAGCCCAGACTTTTTATGTTCCCATCTGTTGTAGAAAGCTTCCAGGTTTTCTATGAAAGCAGCTTTGATGTTGACCTCTTTTAATACCCTTGTGATTTTAGTCCACAGATTTATCTCATTTGGGCATACCCAAAAACACTTCCCTGTTTTAATACTGCTTGTAGCTAGTTCTTGGATATCTGCACAAGGGGCGTGACACCAATTTCCACAAAAATGACAATTTATGCGTGTGGAGGCCCGTTTGTTTGACTGACCACAGACTACACACAGCTTCATAATGATTTGAATGGTTGATTTACTGCAATTCTACTAGCAA